>NC_039364.1:2509781-2817237 GCF_003573695.1 Papaver somniferum
AAAAAAAAGAAAATAAAGGAAAATAAAAATTATTACAATCCCAAATAAATAATTAAATTAATTATTACAAGCCCGAATTTGAATTTAAATGAGGCCCAAGTGGGTTAACTCATGGGTTAGGCTTACTTGATTTTTGGAGGGAAGCCCAAAAATAGGCTTTTGGTCCCCTTTTAGTTGCACAGCCCAGTTGGGCTTTAGGATGTCCTTAGCAGCTTCGCGCTCAATCCCAGCAACAACAGGTGGAACAAAGCCCAGCAGCAGAAGGTGCACAAACCCAGCAGCAACAGAGCCCAGCTCAGGAGCAGCAGACTAGGAGCCCAGTTCGCAGATTAGCAGCATCCCAGCTCAGTTGTACGAGCCCAGCAACATGTTGAGATGCAATAGCCCCGGAGCAACAACAGCACAGCCCAGCGGCAGAGATGCACTAGCTTTGGGCTTGGTCTGGCAGCAGCAACAGCTTCCTTGGCCAGGTTCAACAGCAGCAGAAACTCACCAGTCCCAGCTGCAGCAACAGCAACAGTCCAGAAATTGGCTGCAAAGATTGTGTGCAATGATAGCAGGCTACAAGTGCAATGATTGCAGGGCAAGAATGAATGGCATGCAGTGATCTTGACAGAGATGCAATGGTAGATGAAAGACAGCAAAGGAAATCAGCAGATGGCAGCACCACTCCCCGGCAGCGGTGCCAAAAACTTGGTGTGAAAATGGAAAACACACAAAAACTTGCAAGTATACAAGGTCAAGTTTTAGTATAGAAAGTAAGAATGGGATCAGTCCACAGGGAGTGGGAGCATACAAGAAATTATCCTAAGCTATCAATGGGTGTAAAGCACTATGGCAGTGAGCAAGGCAAGGTAATATGGCAGATGCAAAGAACCAAAACAGTTAACAAACCAAAGCAGTTAACACAAGATGGCAAAACAGCAAAGATTAAATGGCAGAGGATATAAAATAAAAATAGCAGGGAACCAAGGCTGTAAGCCAAGGGCAGGGGGAGTTTGTGCACTGATTTCAGTGCACAACAGCTACAAATTGCAAGGAATTAAACAAACAAAACAGGTAAGGAGATAAACTGAACAGGAAGCAAAACAGAACTGAATTTAAGTGACTGTAAAAAGGGATTGTGGCTAAGCTAAGGCTTAGTATCCACCTTGTGTCCTAATCAAACAACATATTTCTAGGTTGAGTTGAAAATCCTATGCATACATCTAGAATGGGAGGAAAACTAATTTGCTCACTAGTTTGCCCCTAGCATTGACTGTCTTTTGACAGAACAATCAATCACAGGCACTATGAGCATTAACCTCTTCCCATTTCTCAAGCAAAACAGGGCAAGGAGTTAACTATCCTAGCAACTTGTCATTTGACAGTGCATAAGGCTTCAACTGAGCCTTAACTTAATGCTACTTAGCTCATGCTGAACATATTACATACACAAGCATTCATCATACAAGATAATTCAAATAACATACACATAACATTCAACTGTCAACTATGATAAAGGGACTGAATTTGAAATTGTAATGAAAATTTCTTCAAAATGTCTACTGGCTAGTCCAGAGATGCCGAATTTTACAACCCTAACACCCTTTTATAGTTACAGCCAAAAAAAAACTAAAATCCCCAAATCAGTAAAATTAGGGTTTTACAAAAAATCCTTACCTAATCTCTGAAAACGATTGATATCTCTCACCCATGCTTCCTTGTCGTCTGCTGATACTACCCATGCCTTCGATTTATTCTCTAACCTCACCTATTTCATCAACTCCTAACCTAGGGTTTCTGTGAGATGAAACGATTAGGAGGTGATGTAATAAGTGGCTAGAAAAGTAGGTCTAAGTGATGATGGCTCGAGTGGTGATGGTTGAATGATTTGGGGGGAGAAGATGGTGGAGTGATTTGGGGGAGAAGATGGTGGTGATGGAGACATCGTCGCTGTTTCAGAAGAGGGGAAGAAGGAGATGGCTCGATGGGTTTTGGCAGAAGGGTGCGTTTGGTGCGGGTAATAGGGTTAGGTTGCTTAGGTGTTAAACGGGATCATCAAATTTGATGTTTTGTGAAGGCAATCCGTGGGATGATAACTTCTGAAACGGATCTAACGGCGAGATGAAGACAGATTATGAGCGACCGTTGGATGCAAAAATACAACGAAACTAACGGCTCAAGATAGAGTTAGGTGCTGTAGTGTTGGTAAGGTGCATCGAAATCTGATGCATGATGACGCAGCGACCGTTGGATGATGGAATGGATCCAATCTTACGGTTAAGAAGGAAAACGGGTTTGGGTATTGAATTTTGGGTTTAGGATATGGATTTGGGCTTAGGAATTGGATTTGGGCTTAGGTAAGCTTGAGCCCACTTCTTCTTTAAGAACAATTTCTTCCTTTTTAAGCCCATTTTTATCCTTGAGTCTTCCATAACACATTCTTCACTTCTTTTCCGCTAGAGATTCCACCGGCTTTCTCCCGTGTCTTTGCTCTTTTGGCTCCGGAACTCATCTAGTCTTTATTTGGTACCTAAAAATACAAAATTAATTAATAAAAATATTTATTCTTGAAAACAATGAAAATACAGAATATGGGATAAAATGTAGAATTAATGCACAAAAGATGAGTTAAATGACAAGAAAAATATATAGAAATATGCACTTTTTAGCACTCATCACCTGGTTTACATCAGAATTTACTGAGCATGACTAGTAGAAAAATGACGTTTGGTAACAATTAAAAACTGTTACCGTATTCTTTCCGTAACAGATTTACATTTTCCTGCGGTGTTACGAAAGCCCCTGCTACGGAAAGTTTATCATAACTGTTACGAAACCGCTTATCAGAATTGTTACAAAACGGCTCAAACTGTCATTGTTAGTAGTCTTTCGCAGCAGTTTATACAGAAACTTTTACAGAATTACTATTAAGGTAACAGTTATTTCTCAAAACTATCACCGTTAACATACTACAACAACACATTTGGGAAAAAACAGTTACTTTTTGTGGATCAAAAGTAACAGTTTTTACTAAAAACTATCATCACAGTTGTTTAGATTGCACAACACCGACCTTCTTGGAATGAAAATAAGCGTTCTAATTGTTCTTGTATATTAATAAGGAACACTTATATCCGTCTAAAAAATTTATTAATAAATATATTATTTGGGTATTGCCACGACTTAACATTTTCTACACTGCTGCCTTATATCACTTTTAGACCGTCTCCTCTTCATCAGACGGCTACTTGAGAGGTAAAAACACTATCTCTCCTACAACTTAGTGATGCAACACTACAAGTAAAAAAATAAAAAAAAAGAATTAAAAGTGCAACAAACTTGTTAGAGCACTGCTCAGTCAAACTCGCATGCGTTGCTATCTCAAGCATGTTTGTCAATGTTAGTGATCAAAAGTATAAGTCTTGATTTTTAGTCTATTATATCTAAGTCTCGGACTAGGATAGTAAGTGTAGTTGAGCTCAAGGACTTCATGGCGATTAATCATACAAGTGGAAGAAGTACTCAAGGAACCGGTGGAACTTCTCGACAAAAAGGTATGTGAAGACTTGAACTTATCTGTCACTCAAAAGTCTATCTATTCTATCTCCTACTTCTTGAGACAAAACTCGTGTGCTATATATATATATATAGACTTAGATTATACATAATTGGTATTTCGAGCGAGTATACCTCGCCTATCAATATCTCGAAATATGTGTTGGTAAGCGTTTCGCTTCGACCATGTTTTTCTTTACCTAGTGACGCAAGTCATGTATGTTTCGATCATCTTGAAAATTGCTTTGACGAGAAATAGTGTAACAATTGTATAACGTCCTCTAAGAATGTTTCAATGATTGGAATGAGATTTTAGATTACATAACCATAGTGGACATAAGTATGTTGTGGAAACACATATGTGCATAAGTCCCATGCTGGAAATCGTCTAGTAGCCAAGTCCGCGAACTCAGTCCACGAACTTCCGAAGTTCTCAAACCCGAGAATTTCTGCTGAGTTATCAAACTATGTTGCGTGAGCCAAGTCCGCGAACCCAATCCGCTCTCGAACCCGAGAATTTCTGCTGGAGTTTGAAAACTCTTTCCAGTACTTCAAGTCTGCGAACTTGTATAGGTTATGTATCTAAAGACGATTTCTAAACTTAACTCATAAAGACTAAGGAATGCTTTTGCAAACCGTGGCTATACAGTTCATGAACCGATTCATGTGAATCGAATCATCTTTTCTTCAATTGTGTCTTGTATAGTACATGAGATTACCTTGCAATTGAACAACTCTCTAACTAGTTCATGTGAGTCATTTGAACTAGTTATGGTGAAGAAGAAAAGGGTTGGTATGAAATGCTCAAATGGCTAACCTTTTGGTTGACTATTATTGAACCAACAATGCACACGTTTGGGTACGGTTAACAAACCTAGAAGCGTGCAGTTCATTTGTGTATGACAAGCTAAGATTTCGATCTAACGGTTGAGATATATTAGCTTGAATCTAAATCAGGTTTTCATCTAATGGTGGATAGCATTTGCTTGTGACCAAGGGGAAACCCGGATTTGAAAGACTATATAAGGGGACATCTAGGAACTCTACAAACTAATCCCCACACGTCCGTGTGATACTAGTTTGTAAGCTATAGTCGATTCTTCTTTAACCTTTGGTTTTCTTCTTATAAAACCACGTTAACGACTTAAAGACTTCATTGGGATTGTGAAGCCAGACCGATACTACTTTTATCGTAGTTGTGTGATCTGATCTTGCATCTTCTATCGTACGAGTACAATCAGATTGATTGGCTTGAGATCGTGAGAGTTCTCCGATAGGCAAGATATAAAAGTAATCACAAACATCTTCGTCTCATCGTTTGTGATTCCACGACGTCTTGTTTCGCTACCATACGATTAAGATTGTTGTGAGGTGATTGATTAATCTAGGATGTTCTTCGGGAATATAAGAACGGATTATCAATTGGTTTATGTTCACCATGATTATATATCAAAAGAAGAAACAAAAACTTTAGGGTTTTTCTGTGGGAGACAGGCTTATCCTTTGATAGACTTGTCTGTGTGAGACATATTTGTTTATTGTTAAAGCCTGCGATTTTGGGTCGTAGCAACTCTTAGTTGTGGGTGAGATCAGCTAAGGGAATCAAGTGCGTAGTATCCTGCTGGGATCAGAGGCGTAGGGGTGCAACTGTACCTTGGATCAGTAGGAGACTAATTGGGGTTCAAATACAGTCCAGCCCGAAGTCAGCTTGGAGTAGGCTAGTGTCTGTAGCGGCTTAATACAATGTGTATTCAATCTGGACTAGGTCCCGGGTTTTTCTGCATTTGCGGTTTCCTCGTTAACAAAACTTCTGGTGTCTGTGTTATTTCTTTTCCGCATTATATTTATTTATATAATAGAAATAATATAGGTTGTGCGTTAGATCAATCAATTGGATAGTCTACTTAAACAAAAAACTGATGCTTTTCATGCTTTTAGAAGTTTTAAAGCATATGCTGAGAAACAAATTGGTAAGAGCATCAAGATATTGAGAACTGATAGAGGAACAAAATATAATGTTGTTGATAGTTTCATGGAAGAACATGGCATTCTACATCAGTTAACTGCTAGATATACACCTCAACAGAATGGTGTTGTTGAGAGAAAGAACATAACTATAATGGAGATGGAAAGAACTATAAGAAGAATAAAAGATTTACTTAAGAATTTTTGGGGTTATGCAGTTGATACAGTAGTGTATTTACTTAATATATGTCCTACAAATAGCTTGAATAATCAGACACCAGAAGAAGCTTGGAGACGAGTAAGACCAAGTGTAAGACATTTGAGAATTTTTGGGTGCAATGCATATGCACGTGTACCTAAAGAACTTATGAAGAAGTTAGATGATAAGAGTGAGAAGTGTATTCTGGTTGGTTATAGTTCAGTAACCAAAGGATTCGAGATTTATAATCCAGAAACAGGAAAAATAATTACTAGCAAAGATGTGATTTTTGATGAAGATTCACAATTGGATTGGAATGTTACAACAACAAAAGAAACTGTTAGAACAGTACCAGTTACAATTGAAGAAGAAGTAAGAACTCAGAATGATGTTGTAGAACATCAAGAAGAAGTTAGAATTGATGTTGCACCCCAACAAGAAGAAAATACAAGACCAAGAAGAAATATTGTTACACCAGCAAGAATGAATGACTATGTGTTAACAAGAGATGATTATAATACTGATGATGAAGTGATTAACTTTGCATTGTTTGGAGATTGTGATCCTGTAGCTTATGAAGAAGCTTCTAAAGAACAAGGGTGGATACAAGCCATGGATGGAGAGTTGAAGTCTATTGAGAAGAATAATACATGGGAGCTTACTGAACTTCCACAAGGAAAGAAAATAATAGGTGTTAAGTGGGTTTACAAGACTAAGTATAAATCAAATGGTGAAGTAGACAGGTTGAAGGAAAGATTAGTTGCTAAGGGATATAGACAAAAACAAGGAATAGATTACTCAGAAGTGTTTGCACCAGTTGCAAGATTAGACACAGTACGTATGATTATTGCTTTAGCTGCTCAGAAACATTGGAAGATTTTTCAGATGGATGTGAAGAGTGCATTCTTGAATGGTGTACTTGAAGAAGAAGTTTATGTTGAACAACCAGCAGGTTATGTTATGAAGGGGAGGGAGAATCAAGTATACAAGCTAAATAAAGCTTTGTATGGTTTAAAACAAGCACCACGTGCTTGGTATACAAGAATAGATTCATACTTTATTGAGAAAGGTTTTACAAGATGTCCATATGAATATACATTGTATTTGAAAGCCGATTCTCTTGGAAATCATATTGTAGTTTGTTTATATGTGGATGATCTTATATTTACTGGTAATAGTTCAGAAATGATCAATGAATTCAGGGAGGATATGGTGAAGGAGTTTGAGATGATAGATTTGGGATTAATGTCATATTTTCTTGGTATTGAAGTACAACAAATAGAAAGAGGTATCTTTATTAATCAGCAGAGATATGCAGATGGAATATTGAAGAGGTTCAATATGGATAATTGCAATCCTATTTTAACACCAGTAGAGGAGAGATTGAAGTTGACAAAAGATGGATCAGGAGAGCTTGTGAATCCTACTGACTTTAAGTGTCTGGTTGGATGTCTCAGATACTTAGCTGCTACAAGACCAGATATTATGTATGCAATTGGATTATTTAGTAGGTTTATGGAATCACCAAGACAGTCACACTTACAAGCTCCAAAATGTATTTTGAAGTATGTTAAAGGTACAACAAGTATGGGAACTCTTTACACAGTTTCAGAAGAACCAAAGTTAGTTGGTTATATAGATAGTGATTGGGCTGGAGATACAGAAGGAAAAAAGAGTACTTCAGGTTATACATTCCATTTAGGAACAAGATTTTTCTCTTGGTCATCAAAGAAGCAACAAGTTGTTGCATTGTCTACAACAGAAGCTGAATATATTGCTGCTGGCAATTGTGCTACACAAGCTGTATGGTTGAGAATGATGCTGAAATATATTTTCCATGAGCAGGTAACATCTACAACAATAATTTGTGATAATAAGTCTTCAATTTTATTAACAAAGTATCCAGTACTTCAAGGAAGGAGTAAGCACATTGACATCAAGTATCATTACATTAGAGAGCTTGTCAGTAACAAAGAAATAGCTGTGGAGTTTTGTGAAAGTGAGAATCAAGTAGCCGATATTTTCACCAAGTCTTTGAAGTCTAACACTTTCATATACTTGCATGGAAAACTTGGAATGATCAGTAAAGAATATCTTGGTTTAAGGGAGGATGTTGAAGGTTAAACCAAGATAGTTTGAACACGGTGTTTCATATATGGAAGGTGCCAGTTTTAGGAAACTAGTTTATAGTGTGAACACGGTTTTTCTTATATACGGAAGGTGCCAGTTTTAGGAAACTAGTTTATAGTGTGAACACGATTTTTCTTGTATAGGGAAGGTGTCCGTTTTAGGAAACTTTGTTATCGAGGAGTTTGTTTGGCTTAAAAATTTGTTTAGAGTTTTGCATTTCTAGAAGAATTCTATGTTTAGAGTTTCGGTTATATTAGGAAAGTGTTTTCTTAATCGTCAAGTCTGTTAAATAATATATAGGCTGTTGAGCCATGAGTTTGAATTATATCGATAAAGAGAATTGTTTGAGTTACGTTTTGTGTTCATTAAATCTTTGATATCAGATTTTCTATAAGTTTTCTCCGACATTTCAAAACTTTCTATCATCAACATTAGATATCCTAGAATTAAATGAAACAGGAGCAACATAGGAAAAATGTATCATGTACGAATCAACATTTAATACTGAATTCAAACTCTTTGTGATGGCACATAAGGAAAGGCAGAACAGAATGACTAGAGTTAAGTAAATTACACGTGAACTCGTTAATATGGTCACAAAGATGTAGACAGAACCCATTTCAGGGAACGAAGTCTGAAATGTGTTGTAGCCCAAGGTGAACTTGGTAGTTTTAGCCAGGTACACTTAGATTAATAAGTAGTCACACCCACACAAGAATGACCTAGTTAAACTAAGTAGCATTCACATATTAAACTAAGTAGCTGCATAGACTCAAATAAAAATATGACAATCCTACTGATACAGTAAAATTTATTATAGGTTATTCTTGAAATAATCTAAAATTAAAATTAAAGTTTGAGTCCACGTGGATTAGAAAAAGATTTGCCATATGAAACAATTTCTTTCTAATCTTAAACTGAACTCTTGTTACATATCTATAAATAAATTAAAAATCAACCAAAACATTAGGTTCCTTCCATTTCAATTGTTACAAAAATAAACAGCTCATGTGTTTTCTCAAGTTCGTAAACAAATTTTGCAATTTTGGGCACGAGCAAAATATTATTCCCTTTGTTTTTCCTAGCCAGCATTTTTGATTTTTCACAAGTAACGGCGATTTCTGGTTCACCAATGGGCTTATGATCTTTTTAATGGGCCTTCTAACAAGGCAAACTTACACTACCTCCGACCCACTATGTTTCTCGTTAAAAAAAAAACATATTTTGAGACATACTCAAATTTTTTGAGGCATATTCAAGGCGGCTGATAACCTATGTTTTTGTCTAGGTTCGGATGATAACTCAAGATTCGGCTGATAACTTTTTAGCCGAACTTGGACAGATGTATCATGTATGCCTCAAAATATTTGAGTATGCCTCAAAACATGTTTCCATTAAAAGAGTCGTGCCAGACTTCTTAACCTTATCAATAGTTTCCTCCAACATTTCGAAGTTTTTCATCAACGCAAAATGCCCTAGAATCAAATGAAACGGGAATAATAAAAGAAAATATATGTTGCGCAAATCAAATTTGATACCGATGTCATTTTTAACAATTTATTATAATGTCATATAAGCGAAATATGTGCAAAATGAAACTTACATGCCCCAATCTAGAACCACTTAGATGTTTAGTTTACTGATGCATTTTCCATGCGTGAAGATGCACAACTGAGAGCATCCACAGTGGGCGAGTATAACCAAAAATTTGGGATGAGATCGTAACACAGTGGGACGGAGTAAAGATCAAATCCCAACCAAAGATCAAATTCCAGACCAAATATGGTCGCGACCAAATCCCAAATTCTAATATAGTCGGGCGTAAATTTAAAGTACGCTTGTTGCTGGGCGTAAATTTAAAGTACGCTTGTTAACGGGCGGAGATTTAAATTACGCCCGATGAAAATTCAAATTAAATAAAAAAGAAAAAGAATGAGCCTAATGAAAGTTACGAAAAAATGAGGCGGACTTTTAAAGTCCGCCTGATGAAAGTTACAAAAAATATAAATGGGGCGGACTTTTAAGGTCCGCCTGATGAAAGTGTAAAATGGGGCGTAGCCATAACAGTCCGCCCGATGAAATTTTAATCATGTACCGTTGCGTCACAACACGGACTAAACCCAAAATTTGGTCTTTTTTTTTATCTTTGATCTTTGGTTTTGATCGCACCACTGCAGTTGCTCTGAATGACTAGTAAATCCACGTGAACCCATCAATAATGGTTGCAAAAGATCTCCAAACGGTCAGTCAGAACCGGGTTATAGCTGGGCTCTACATGGTAAATTTGGAAGTCTTTACGAAGATATACAGCTTTTGATTTTGCGCCATGCCCTCCAGCAAAAAGTAGAATGATGGAAAACACGCATTTTTGACTGTTGGTCGACAGGATTAATACATCGAACTGCATTCACATATACTGAACGTTTGATTAGGGCCTCGCTGCACCAAGAAGGCACATGCACCACTGTCGCTTCACCGGACCCGACAACACATACGTGTATTTTGGATTTTGGAGTTCACCGGTAATTCTATTTGTTAAAACAAAAAGGAAATGATGCTCTCATGCATTTTTCTCTGGTTTCTTATTAAGGGTGTTTCGGTATCCTTTTAAAAATTACTCTTTTAAGCAAGAATTAATTTGGGGACACAAACTTTAAAATAGTTTACAGATAAAATTTGTAGATGATCTTTAGAAACAAAAAATTCAATCTTTTGTAAAGCAGGGTTACTTTATATGTTCCTTATACCTGGCTTGATTGGGGTATATCCAGATTAATTGGGGTAATGAGACAAAACCCAAGACATTTTGAAGTAAAAGAAGCCACCCCTTAACCTTGTATTTTCTAAATAGCTAATATGTCCTTGTTTAATTAACACTAAAAATTCTGATTAGGTTAATTAATTGAGTTTAGATTGATTGAATAGATTAAAATTTAGGAATTTAAGTTATGAAATTTTGTTTTTGATTGAACTTTTGTGGGATGATTTTTGATGAGATTTTTTTTTTTTTTTGAGAAAATCTCTTGCAAGGAAAATGAAGCACACAATCGAAACACTTCTAAAAAGGGGATTGCAAATCTGTTGTATGAAACCATACTCAAAATCAAAGAAGAAATCAACATTTTCAGTTCTGAAACTATGAAATTTCGGCAGGGTCGACGAATGAAGAACATGCCGACTATATCTGGCCGGCAGGGTCTACGAATGAAGTAAGTGCCGACTTAATATTTCAGGCAAGGTCTACGAATGAAGAACATGCCGGCTTTATTATTTTTTGACACACAGGAGACTGTTGTACATGCGTAGGAAGTCGGCATGGTATTGATTGATTACCTTGCCGGCTTTATGTAGTCGGCATTTATTAACTTTGTTACCTTGACGGATAGCATTTAGTCGGCACTGTATTAATCTTACAAGCTTGCCGACTTTGGTTATTCCAAAAAAAAAACTGAATTCTAATAGATGCAATTCACTTTATTCATGCAATTTTGGTTACTACATTGATTGAAACATAAAATACAACTCCTTGTCGACGGAAAAACGAATGCACTTAGCATGTGCATCAAGCCTTTGAACCCCTAGGCGACCCACAAAACCTACACTAAAACCATAAATCTTCGTTTACATAGAGATCTACCCACAAAACTTAGTGGACGAGTTATAGTCTCGTGAGGGTTTACATAGAGATATTCCCACAAAACCTACACTAAAACCATCAATCTTTGTTGGAGGAATCCCATTCATCTCTGGCCTCCATGAAGTCCGTTGCATACTCTGGGATTTTGGATATCATGAAGTGATAGCTTGCATCGAATGCGAATGCTTCCCCCTTTTCCTCTAAGCAGCGCGCTTTGACGACTTCATGCTACAAAAGCAAAATAAAAACTTACTTTGTTAGTGGTGTTTATTAGGAAGGCCAAACAACATGGATCACGTAAAATAAACCACAAAAATACTTACAAATTGTTCAATGGACAAGTTGAAGTTGGTAGCGTTGAATATCCGGGGTTGGAGAGCTAAAAATGCGAGTATCGCATTTTCGATGACTAGGTGCCTATCATGGACTTGTTGAACACTTCTTCCATTAGGATTCCCAAACTCTTGCCTAAATTTGTTGTGAACCCTATCCCAAAAGGTTACGGCATCCACCCTTGTGGAGGACTCGTATCTAACCCACGTTTCCGCGTACCACGCCTTGGTGATTGCCAAAATTTCATTTGAATCAAATGATGCCATTGTTGTATGTAGAGAGCTATTGGGTGAGTTAGATGGAGTGTATGATGATATGAGTTTAGGAGAGTATATGCAAATCGTTGTGTGTTGTTTTGTAGAGATAAGTAGTGTATCTATAGGATTGTTCCCAAATTTGACCGTTATAGTTCCTAAGTACAAGTCAATCAATGCAATCATACTTGCAAAAATTTGAATTTTGAATTCGTCGGCGAGGTTTTCGTTTCCCTAGTATGCCGACTAAGTCTGGCCGGCAAGGTCGAAATTTGTTACCATGCCGACCTTATGATGATTTTAGGCATCAGGAGTTGATTTTCTTCTGAATAACCGTCGGAGAGGTATTTTGTTACTAGCGTTCCGGCTATGGTGTAGTCGTCAAGGTCATATTTTATAACCATGCCGACCTTATGATGATTTTAGGCATTAGGAGAACATTTTCTTCAGTGTAACCGCCGGAAATGTATTTGGTCATTAGCATGCCGGCTACATCATAGCCGGCAAGGTAGAAAATTTGTTACCATGCCGACCTTATGATGATTTTAGGCATCCGGAGAACATTTTCTTCTGTGTATCCGTCGGAACGGTATTTGGTCACTAACGTGCCGGCTGTTATTTGGTCGGCAAGGAACATAATTTATAACCATGCCGACCTTATGATGATTTTAGGCATCATGAGAAGGTCTTTTCTGCAACACATATCCGGGAGGGTCAATAATATAATACCATGCCGGCTTTGTAACAACCGGATAGGTATTGATCTGACTACCATGTCGACCCCGGTATGCAAATAATTTCCGGTGTCAGGGCCGGCAGTCTGACAGCTCAAAACCTTTCCGGCCCGGGTGTAGTCGGCACTGTAACTTAAAAAAAGCATGCCGGCATATATAAGTATTGAAACTTTACATATCTAAACAAACCATTCATTCAACAACTAGAAATCCAACACTTGTTGTCCAAAATACGAAAACATGTCCCATAAATCTTAAAAAGAAAACATTTGTTCAACCGTTACCCTTAATATTTGTCCAACACAACATAAAGAAATAAACTAGAGACTGCATTCATTCACGACCACGACCCCGTTTAGGAACACCACCACTACTACTACCTTTACCACCACGACCACTACGAGCCCTCTTTTTGTCAGCATTCATCTTGGCTTGTGCTTCCCTCTTGGATTTTTCTTCGCTCTTTACTTCAGCATCATCTTGCTTGAACTATTCATGGGCATTCTCATTGTCAATATTGCAAGCATAGTCAATGTGTTTGCTTTGCTCCTCAATCGACAAAGGCTCTCCTCTGTCTTTCGCGCAACACAACACATTCACAAAGGTCTACAAATGCTCCTTCTATTTTCAATTAAACAACAAACAATTAATAAAATGATTCGATAATGTAATCTTAAAACAGTAAAGATCAACTCTAAAATAGTTACAAAGAACTTAAGACTTGTTGATGGGTCTGTCGCTGCCAGCTTCCTCTTACGAGCCAAATCTTCAGCAGTAATTTCCCTAATCACGGTAGGACGAGCCCAACCCAAGTACCACGACATGTATCTCTCACTATCTTCATGACCTTCGGTCACCTCGTCCAAAAGACTCATATCGATTTTACGGCCACGTCTATTGTCCCAATGTTCTAGAGCTAGCGCTGGAACGTAAGCGACGGAAATAATTTTTTGGGACGTGCTTCAGTCATTCCTTAACACATTAAAGAACGTCCAATCTTCATCGAAATGAGGTTCTTCTTGGACGTAACCCAACTGTCGCATTACCCGATGTGGATCGTACATAGAATATCCATGGGTGATCCGTAGTATAATGCAACATCATCTCTCCTTTGGATCAAATTTTTATTTCTAGCATCTCGATACGGATCAAATGTTACCTCATCCGCAGTCAAATTTTCAATGGTGATTCGAAGTTTGGTAAGTTGTTGCTGCATTTCCTTATCTTGACCACCCTTAAAACTGTATCTTTGCGCTCTTGGCTTATCAACCGCAACATTCTCATCCACTTTGATATAGGAGTTTCCTTTGAACAAGTTAGGGAAGTGCTCATATATCCAAACCTATGTAAACACAAAGTTTAGTAAGAATATTATCTTACTAGAATTTTGAAAATATAAATGATTTAGATAATAAAATTACTTGGAAGAGATATATATTCCCGTTAACTTGCTCAGAGAGTGACTAGAACCCTTTGTCAACTCATTTTTCAAGAAGTCAACCACCGCAGTACCCCAAGAATACTCATGCATCTTATCTAAGGGATCCAATAGTTGCATATAACTTGCGTCGACCAAGCTTCCGGAACTGTCGAGGAAGATACATTTGCCCAGGACGTATAGCAAATAAGCTGACGCGGTAGCATTGACTCGCACCGAGTTCACCCTTCCTTCCTCATCAAAGATTTTCTTGGTCCCAGATAATGTGTCCTTCAACTGCCTCAGATTAAACTTCTTACTTAGACGACCATCCTTCTTCACAAGCATAGACTGCGTCACAGTCTGATCCCAACCAAACAATTTCTTACTCAACTTGTAAATCTTCTCCCAAGAAATCTTACTATCGAAGCCCTCATTGACTGCTTTTCCCTCAACCTCGAGGCCTAGAATTTGATGAGCATCATCGGGGGTTACCGCCATCTCACCGAATGGGAATAACATTGTATCAGTTTCTCCGTAGAACCTCTCACAGAATGCCGATACGGTAACTCTATCATGCTCAATATTCGAACTCTCCACCGCAGGCCATAACCCGGAGTTCTTGACAATCACTTTCACCTCCTCACATTCATCCTCAAGATCCCAATTCTTAGTCACTGAATATGAAGCTTTGCGCCTCATGAAACGGATGGCATGCTTGTGATCTTAAATACCAAAAAAACAAAATGAAAAGAAATACAAACACTCGACGCAAATTTAAGATAGATACACACTTGAATATAAAACAAAGACGTATTGAGATTACTTAGGATAGTATTATGGATCGCACATGCCCATGAGTCTTTGTATCCAAAAAGAACATTTCCACCATCTTTTGGGGTGCCCTTTGGAGTCTCACCTGGTTTCAGTTTAACCATCAAGTGACGGGGAGGCATGTGGGAATCAGCTGGTTTAGTGATAACCCTCTTCGGTCTTCCTGTCCAGTTGAAGTTGAAGCTTGGGTTTGTTGAATAATAGCTAGAGTTTGTTCTCCGTCTTCTTCTTCTTGTTTCACTGCCTCTTCAACAATTTCTTTTTCGATATCCTTATCTTTATCTCCATTACCATCATCATCATCATCGTCATCATCATCATTATTACCTCCTCCAACATTAGGCATGTCCTGATCACCATCATCATCATCATTTTTATCTCCTCCAGTAGCCGGAGTTCTTTCATCAACATCATCATCATCACCTCTTCTACCAGATGGAATTGATTGGTCTTCATCTGGAGTATCGTTTGAATCACTGGGTTCCGATGGTGGTTCAGAATCATTCGGTACACGGATCTTGAGCGTTCCCGGCACAACGTATGCCCCTCGATTTGTTGAAGTCAAGAGTTTTTCACCAACACGAGGAGGTCTTGAAGGAGGACTAGGAACTTTCATAGCTTTGTTCTTTGCCTTTTGCAACCTGAACAAGAACAATTAAGAAAAAAAATTATAAGTCGGCAGGGTCGACAAATATAACCTCGCCGGCTACACAATAGTCGGAAGGGTATACTAAATAATGCATGTCGGCTAAAAAGCAGCCGGCAGGGTATTATTCACATAACCTGTCGGTTTATAACAAATATGAACACAGTAGATACAAGGATTTTCCACAAAACCAGTCGGCAAGGTCCATTACCCACACATTGCCAGCTAATAAACAGCCGGCATGGTCAATTACCCACACATTGCCGGCTAATAAACAGCCTGCATGGTTTTATCCAAATACCATTCCGAATTTTAAAATTCAAGGCATCAGGAGGCGCAAAAAACTTGAAATACATCCGGCAAGGTAAAAATTTATAACCAACCCGGCTAACAAAAAAAAATGCCGCCGACAGGGTCCTAGGTTGAATACCTTTCCGACCCTGCAAGTAGCAGTTACAGTTACTAAACAGCCGGCAAGATCTTCAACCTAATAGCATGCCGGCCAACCCTAAATATGAAAAGTCGGCAAGGTCGTGAAACAAACATCTTGCCGGCTAAATAACTGCAAATTCAAAGATTCGATTTTTCTGACCTAATTTGACATGCAAACATGAAATTGAAGTACTGGAGTGAGTTTAAGTAGGCCCTTACTTTCTTAATCGCACCATCTCTTCTGTTTGAGCGATTTCAATTTCTTCTTCTTCTTCAACCGTTTTTTTTTCTTCACTTTCTTTTGAACCAAACTTGCAATTCTAGGGTTATACTCATTGGGTTTTCTATTAGCGTCTTTCATACGACTAGGTTTCGGCCGTGGTGGCTCTTGAAGATTAATCGGAGTCTTTGAATCGACGATTACGACGAATTAATCGACGAGTTTTGATGGTGGGAGGATGGAGAGCCGGTATGGTTGTGGAGGAGAAGAAGAAAAGAAGAAGAAGATGGAATGAAAAGAATAAAACTGATTTAGGCTAATTAGAATTATATAGGGTAAGGGTAGTATCGTAATTACACCCATATTTGATCTCCCCTTAATAAGACACTATGTCCATATAAATCTGGGTATACCCCAATCTCGCCAGATTCTGATACACGTCCCAAGATAGCTTTTCGACTTAAATGGGATTACTAAAACATAAAGTCAACCTTTTGTGACGCAAAATATTTTTTCCCTAAACCACTTCTATTCCGGTATTCAAACACCCTAAAGCCATTTGTTTTGACTTCTGCCCCTTCTCAACCCAAATATGCCTACTGTCTGACTCACGGACCCACTAGAATTTGTAGGGCCACCTAAAAGGAGAAATGTCTGCTTCTCGGAACCTTTCTTCAATAAAGCCTGGCTGAGAAGGCCCGACTCCGAACGGTCTCTAACGTCTCTCTTACTCTTTCTTCTCCCTCTTTAATCTTCTGTATGGGGATCGTTGCTGGGTATTTATACTTTACCTAATGATTTTACTTACACTCAAATTAAACCCATTTGAATTGTAATTCCAGAAAGTGCCCGATTGAATCCCCAAAATATGTATTTACTTTCTCTCTAAAAAATATCTTCTACAGCTGCCTGCGAGTTGTTCGATGAAACTCCTAATCGAGCGTTTCCTTCTCTTACCTAATTTCATGCTGCTTACAGAATTTAATCCTTCAACGGGTAAGAGTTAGAACGGAGCAGAATTTTTTATGGTGGGATTTGTTTGTTTTCATAAATACGCAGCAGAATCCCTGACCTTTTTCTGTAATCTGTGTACACATTCAGGGTTGATAACAAAAATTTGGGCAATGCATCAATGGACTGAAGGCGCCTATCGCAGGGGATTTGGTCCCGGGTAATCCTCTTGACATATTTGCTAATACTCTCAAACAACACGAACCCGAAATGCATTCATGTCAATTCAAGTTAACTCTTTGTGTGTATCTCCTTAATTTGGTCACAAAAATATGAATTAGTTGGTCGAAAGTTGGACTCACAACACTGCATTTATCAAAGAAGTTTGCAATAGTAGATAGGTGATTGCTTAGGAGAAACTACTGGATTCCACCCTCCGATGTCGAAACTACTATTAATTGCACATGGCTCTGTGACACAGAAAAAACACATCCTCAGCAATGTATGTGGCATTAATTGTCAACTGCGACACTCTGTACCTAATAAAATGTTTTTTATGTTCTGATTCCAATAGGTATAATGAATTATATCTTTAAACTTATCTCTACAGCTGTAGTAAGACTTTTCTGTGCTTGGTTAGATTCAATCAGATTTTATTGCGCTTAAGCAAACAACTGCATTTTTATTTTATTTCAAGTTTTAATAAACGGATATCTTCGTGGCTCAAACAACCTAGTCTTTAATTCAACACAAATCTGAGATTTTATAACATTCTGGTTCTTTGCTCTTTTCTCTGATTACTGAATTTCCTCAATTATCAGTTTGTTACTTAACTTTTTCTCATATTACCTTAATCAAAAAATAAAAAGTTATGGCAGCATTGGAAGAAATTATTGTTACTGGCGCAACAAGTTTATTGAAAAATTTGGGTTCTATTGTTCGTGGCCAGATTGATGAGGCGTGGGGTGTTCAAGATGAGCTGAAGAAGCTTAAAAGCACCTTGGAGACGATTGCGGCTGTAACTTCTGATGCTGAGAACAAACAAGCAAATGACGCCTCCGTTCGACTTTGGTTAAGATGGCTCAGAGATGTTGCATATGATGCTGATGACATTCTGGACGAGTTCAACTATGAAGCTATGCGTCGATCTGAGATACACCGCAAAAGAGATCAGGTACTAAACTTCTTTTCATCCTCCAGCACTCTTGCCTTCCCTATTAAGATGGTTAATGAAATTAAATCTATTAACAAAAAATTAGATGAAATTTCAAGTACCATGGTCAAGTTTCAGTTGCAAACATCTGATCTTGATGCTGATCTAATGAATGAGCAGCTATACCGTCAAACTTTTCACTTTGTAGATGAAAAAATTGTAGGAAGAGAGAGTGATAAAACAGCCATACTAAAGATGCTAATGAACTTCGACAAATCACGTGTAAATTCTAGTCGAGAAGAAAATGTTTCTGCCATATCTATTCTGGGTATGGGGGGACTTGGGAAGACCGCGCTTGCTCAGCTGGTCTACCAAGATGACTCCTTAAAGAAACACTTTGAAGTTAGGGCTTGGGTTTGTGTATCTGACGATTTTGATATCTTCAAAATCGTAAAAAATATCATTGAGTCTATCACAGATAAAAAGTGTCCTGATATATCAAATGTGAGTGTTTTGGCTGGTATGCTTCAAGAAAATCTGAAGGGAAAAAGATATATGCTAGTCCTAGATGATCTGTGGAACGAGAATGCAGAAGACTGGGAAAAGCTTAAGGATCTGCTCGGTGTGGGTGCTCATGGGAGCAAAATCTTAGTAACAACGCGTAACAACATAGTTGGGTCCATTGTTAGGGGTATAATTCCACCTTACAGTCTAAAGTGCTTATCCGTGAACGAATGCTGGTCTATTATAAAAAACAGAGCATATTCTCCCGGTGGCGCATTCGAGACTCCAAGTATGACAAAAATAGGAGAGGCAATAGCTAGTAGATGTGGTGGGTTACCACTTGCTGCGAATATTCTTGGCAGTCTTATGCGCTTGCATAAAACCAGGAATGACTGGATGTTACTCCTAGACAACGATAGTTTGAAGACAATAGATGCGAGAACTAAAATCATGTCTATACTAAAATTAAGTTATGATAAATTGCCCTTGCATTTGAAACTTTGTTTTTCCTATTGCTCTTTATTCCCCAAGGATTTGAGGATTAAGAGGAAAACTTTGATTCGCCTATGGATGGCTGAAGGGTTCCTTCATCCAACTCATGGTGAAAATCGAATATCACTAGAAGATGTTGGCAACAATTATTTCCATTGTTTACTGGCCAATTCGTTTTTCCAAAATGTCAGAAAGAATCAGTTGGGCGACATCAAAACATGCAAGATGCATGATATCACATGATCTTGCCCAGAGTGTCAATGGCGTTCATGATATCAAGATTGTGAATTCCAATGAAATGGAATCTATCTCTGAATATCGCCGTTTGCAGTTAGTTTTAGAAGAACAAACATCAAAAACATTTTCAAAAGTCTGGAAAACAAACAAAAAATTTAGGTCTGTTTTTTCGCTTCAAAATGATCATTTGAGAGAACATTTACTTTGTTGCAAGAATCTGCGGGTAGTTTATTTTCTCGGTCGGCATAAACTAGACATTTCTTCAATTTTTAAGCATAAGCATTTGAGGTACTTTGACCTGGCTTATTGTAGTTTTGATGAAGGACATGATGTGTCTATCAATAAACTTTACAATTTGCAAACATTAGTGCTTCAAGGATGCAAAAATGTTAGAATGATTCTTGTAGACATCGGGTCTCTGAAGCTATTAAGACAACTAAATCTCTCGTATTCGGATGTTGAAAAGCTACCTGATTCTATTGTCAAGCTTACTGATTTGCAGACAGTAAATCTACATTGTTGCGGTAGATTAGTAGCCTTACCTGGAAATATTGGGTCTTTGAAAGATTTTAGAGAGTTGAATCTCAAATGCTGTGAAAATTTAGAAGTTCTACCTAAAGAAGTTGGAGCATTGACACGACTAAGGTGCCTGGATTTGTCAGACACTATGATCAAAGTATTACCTGAGTCATGCATCAGCAACCTTTGCAGTTTGGAGATAATAGATTTCGGAAATAAGTGTGCCATTCCCAAAGAAATAAAAAGTTGGCCAAAATTGAGATTTCTCAAATATTTTGGTAGGAAAAGGAATGAAATGCCTAGAGGTATAGAAACTCTAACATGCCTTGAATCATTAATTTTCTATGTGGAGAAAAACAGAGACACCATCTCTTCTAGCGGTGGTGGTAGTGGGATTGAAAAATTAGCCAACTTGAATTCTCTACAAGTATTAAAGATTCTCAATCTGGAGTTTGTGAGAGATGGCATTGACGCGAAGAAAGCTAAGTTAAAAGATAAGATGAATCTTCATGGTTTGTGTTTAGATTGGCAATCCACTTACAAAGATGATGACGGTGAAATGGTGTATGATGATGACAGTGACGATGAAATGACGCTTGATGAGGTGTTGGAGGGTCTCGAACCTCACATTAATCTAAGAGAGTTTAAAATACATGATTTTCCGGGATTAAAGCTTCCGAAATGGATGGGTTTATACAATTGCCTTCCTAATTTAGTGAAACTAGAACTTTCGGTTTGTTATAGATGTGAGAAACTACCAGCGCTGGGAATTCTCCCATGTCTTAAGGTTCTTCTGATTGATTCTATGAATTCAGTGAAGTCTTTGGGTGAAGAGTTTTACTACGAGCATGAAGAAAAAGAAGAAAGAATCGGCAGCAGCAGTAGTAATTCTAGTACTAAAAATGCTCCTGAAATATCATTATTCCCTTCGTTGATTCATTTGAAGATCCAACATATGCCAAGACTAGAAGAGTGGGTTGCTCTCTTCCAATTTATAGTTCATTCCCTTCCCTTGAAAAGCTACAAATCGAGTATTGCCCAAATCTGAGAACCACACCAAAATCATTTCCTTTTCTCAAGGAATTGATATTAGATGACACCAATAACAAGGCGGTAACTTCAATCTTTGCTGCTGGAAGGCTGACATCTCTCATATCCATTTCTATACGGAAAAATCAAGAGCTAATATATATCCCTTTGGGGGTACTACTCCGAAGCATTACTCCAAATCTTCAAGAACTATGTATCAAGCATTGCTATAAGTTTAGAGGTTTTCTTGAAGATGTTGATTACAACAACTACAACAGGAATGGTGGTGATGATGATGATGATGATGATGATGAGGAGGAGGAGGAGGAGGAGGAGGAAGCATTTCTCCCCGCTCCTTATATCAACTCCAACTCCAACAATAGAAGCGATTCTCTCTGCTCATTAACTTTGATGAGTTGTCCTATTTTAACATTACTCCCGGATTTACGATCACTGAAAAATCTCCGTGAGTTGATGATATTGAGGTGCCACAAACTGGAAGAGTCAATAAACTACGATCTGAAGACTCTTATCTTGCTTGAAGAGTTGTGGTTTGATTTTATTCAAAGCAAATATGAGCATCCAGAAAATCCAGCTGATGAATCATTACGTATCGAAAACAGGTCCCTTCTCTCTTCTTTATATCATTGTCTTGATTTTGTTACCAAGATTAATTGGAGTTTTACTGCTTTCTAAACAGCTTCTTGGTTTGGAAATTTATCTTTCGATGACACTGCAATTGTAGGTATAATGTGGATTTCTGAATAGCCTCTAAGTTTCGAGTATCGGTTGATCATCACATATACATTCAAATGGAGACTAAGAAACTGGATGGCGGCAATAGATGGGTGATTAGTTTATACAAGGATTTTTTACGATATTAATATATGTCTAACTTATTCTCGTAATAGACTAGAGTTACTCTTCGTCTGGAACTGAACATAGAGTTTTATTGATGAACCAGAAGGAAAATGGAAGGGGCTGGAAGAAGAGAACCAAGAAGGTTTTTGAAACTTTACACAGATCAGTGGTGATGCCTTATTTGGGATTCTCAGCCGTCTGTTTGCAGATGGCATCCAAGAGTTCAGTGATCACTTGGGTAATTTTTTCTGGGACATTTTTCCGTCTTCTTTTTGCCTTTGCAAATGATTGGTGCCAACATAGCTTGGATGGCAGTCACCATAGTGATGCTCATGGGGCTGAAGTCTTATTCGTTTTTTTTTTTTGTTATTCTTTTTGTCAGAAATGGCCAATAACTTCTTTAATTACTGCAAGAACTTTGATGTGCAGATAAAACTTGTGGGAATTTTCTTCTGCCAAATACCATAATCATAACTTTTTTCGTTGTGCATTTGTTGTACAAAATGAAAATTCTCATGTGTTAGTTACAGCTCTGTCGTTAAGAATCTTCTGATGCAGCTAGCTAATTAAACTTGGAGTTTGAATTGATCAATGGGATCACATGTGCTGGACTTATTTGGTTTGCTTGCCTTTGCTTTGTTGAAGTGTATGTTGTGCTCAGAATTAAACTTTAGCTTGGTCTCTGTCATGGTTTACCTTATCAGTCAATTTCTTCTCAACTCCCTGACCGAACCAACATCGTCAAAGACCCTGTTACCTTTGAAATAGCAGCAGTATGCTGTATTGCTTCTTCTAATCCCGTATTCAAAATGCCCGGACAATTCAAAATCTAGCAACTGCCAAGAGGAATGGAGAGTTCAGCTGATTGTGAACTTACCATTTCACAGTTTCTTTCGTTCCGGTCTAATCCAACATAGAATTTTCCAGAATGGAGAACATGTAGTGCTAGCCCTGAATTTCAGAACCCAAACATAGAATTGACATGATGAAAATACAGTAAGCAGATTTTAACGTTTGAGGAAGTACAAATAAAAATGTGGGGGAGATAAAGTTTTTGTCCCGAAATTCTCCTGAGGAAAATCGGACGGCATATAGGAGCTGCCTCTCAGCATACCGATGTGTTTCTTTTAGTGCTAGAGGATTTTTGTCCCGAAATATCTTCAAAGGAGGATCAGACGGACTTTAGGAGCTGCTCGGAACATTTGGATGTGTGCGGTAGAAGTGGGTCCCTGTTGTTTGTTTCAATCGGTGCATTCTTCGGTGGGAAAGCCGAAATCAATCTAGCATTTCCGCATCGGCCGTGATAGACTTACCGAGCTTGTACACCGAGAGGGAATCGGACAGTCCAATCCTTCTCAACATCGGGATAGGAAATGGGGCATGAGTGGGCCCCAATCTCCTCTCACACGATGCACCAATCATTTTTGTTTTTGTATTCAAAAGAGACTTCATTGCTCTTAGTTTCTTTTAGCTAATAAATCAATCTTGTTATAGGGGCGTCAAGTTCCATTAAAGTGACGGCAAGCTAATAAGACAAAAAAGGGTCATTACATGAGTAATTCAAGTGCCCCTTATAAAAAAAGATCTGGAAATGACTAATTAACCCTTATTGTTGATAATCAAGATTAGTGTTCATAATCAAGCTTAGTGTTGATAATCAAGATTAGTGTTGATAATTAATTTTCACTTATAATAACTCTAAAATCAGATTTTTAGATTTATAATAAAAAAAAAGTTTAGAGGAGAAGAAAAAAAAAGTGATCCCGATTCAAGATGTTGGTCCCTTTTGGCAACAATTAACATTCCGTGAAACAATTTTTGATCAACAATTTGGAGGAACGTTTGCCGATACCGAGATTGGAAAAGCTCTAGCCGAGAAATATGCTACACTAAGCCAAGGGCAAAGGCAAATATGGTTGAGTAACTTGAGAGATTTCGTATATCCACAATTTAGGTATGATATCAAGGAATCACCAAAGGGGAAGAGTAAGGGGAGGCCTCCTACCAAAACAAAGAGGTACGTACGAAATAAAAAAAGCAAGGGAATTGGCGGAAGAATCAAAGAAAAGAGATCCTTCTGGTTATGAATGGTTGAGAAAGGAATATGAAGCGGAGGATGAGATGGACGACGATGATGTTCAAGGTAGAAAGAAACGAAAAAGAGGTCAAGCGGATAAAGGAGAATCAAGCCGTCGAAATGTACAACAAAAATGTATCGAGCTTCCTACTCAAGAAAGTGCAACAAGCAAAATTGATGTTAAAGGAAATGGTCCGGTATTTCGCTCCAAAGAACTACAAAGAAACAAAGTTATAGTTAAAGGAAATGGTTGCAAATAAAGTGGAAAAAAAGATGATGGATTTAAAGGTAAAGGTTCCAATGTCGGTCCCGAGGTTTCCTCCCAAGATAGTTCAATAAAAAGGCTTTTTGGTAAAGTTGGTGTTAAACAATTAGCAAGGAACAATGGAAAGAGTCCGATGGTTGAAAAAAATCCGTCAAGTGGTGAGAAGGAGACGATTCATCTAAAAGGAGTGCCTAAACCACCACCTGGAGACGAGAATGGTTGATATAGCCAGAACGATTACATTCTCTATGAATATTATCTTCGTTTTTTCCCCGACTATATTCGTGGTTATATCAAGGCCACGGAGGATGTTCATGGTGATGGGAAATGTGGTTACCACGTCTTCGTGGATCAACTTGGACCCTTTGAAGACGCGAAAGGGTGGGGTTGTGACCAAGTTACTTACATAAGGAAAAAATGCTTAATGGAACTACGTTGTTACCGCGATTTCTATAAGCCGATGATGAGAGTTTAAAGAAACGAAACCAGTGAGGTGTTAAATGAGAGCTTCGTGGAAACGGAAAGGCGGTTAACCGGCAATATATGTTTGACGAGACAATATTGGATGCACATGCCTATATGTGGCCAACTACTCGCCAACGCATTCAATTGCGTCATTCATTTAATCTCCAGAGGCATGAGCCATACATTTGCACCAACAAGAATACCTTTTGACGAAGATTTGTCAATAACAAAAACAGTTGTCATGGGGTACGTGGAATTAAATCATTACATCGGCCTCTGATTGCATGAAGGAATCCCATTACCTTCATTGTGGAGGAAATTTGGTTGTGACGGTGAACTCCCCAAGACTTGGTGCAATCGATTTGAGAAAAGGATTGAATTATGGAAGGCCATAATGTTATCTATGCCGAAGCAATTCATAGTTATGACCGATGATGAAGAGGATGCTTAAATGTTTTAAAGTCTTGGAGAAATACATTTTATATTTTGTATTTTGGTATTTTTACTAAATGTGATATGATTAAAAGTGACAATTTCATATCTAGTTGATTCACGTTATGAATGAAGTATTTTGTTCAATTAATATATATCAAATCCAAGTATGTTGAGCTAGTATCCATATGAGGCAAGGTTTCAGGATTATGTACGGCTGGTAACTAGATTCAATTACCAACCGTAACTAGCTTCAGAAACAAATTTTAACTGTCATTGTCATTTACTGTTGGTCTCGATAATACCGTTACCAACCGTAAATGATCCTGACACCAAATACAAAGCAATTATAAGTAATTTAAAACCATTAAACCATGTTTATTACTAAACCAACACTACAACCATTAAACCATTACAAATATAAATGACATTACAACTCATTCATTCATGCGACTTAAAAGGATACTAATAACCGGGTCTAGGAGTGCGATAGAAGTCTTTAAGGATGTTGAAATGAGGTAAGTATTGAAAATTCGACCTTTTCCATCGTCTCCATTCTTGAATATAGCTCTCTAAAACTTCAGTGTCAGTTTCACCCCTAAATCTTATTTGACCCATAATACGAACCAATGCCATAAATTCTTGAACGTTATCCCGAATAGTTCCATATCGAACATACAACATAATTCCATCGCGGTGATTAGGGTTACCTGTTTCGGAACAAAAGTTTTCAGAAAGAGTTCTCAAATAACTTGTACTCACAAAACCACATCGACGTCGTTTTTCTCCTCTTTTTGGATAGCATAGAACAAAGTTGCGGCAAATACATAAATCTTCTTCCAAAGTGAATTCAGAGTTTGGAGCCATAATCTAGTTTAATGTAAGAGACGATTCATGTGGAGGTGTAACTTCTAGCAAGGAGGATAAGCATATATATATATATATATAAATTCTTAAATAACGGATCTATTTTTTGAAAATGAAGTTGTTGAAGGTTTCAACGGCTATATTTTCAAATTGCACAATGACATGTCAGTGCAAACAGTTATTTTTTTGTGGGAAAAGTTGAGTTACGGCTGGTAACTATAATCAACAAATGAACCGTAACTTTGAAGAAATTTGAATTCCATAGTTACGGTTGAAAACTGTTTAGAAGTTACAAACTGTAACTCTGAAGAAAACTGTATTCCAGAGTTACGGTTGATTACCCGCGTAGGTTACAAACCGTAACTCTGCCAAAAAGAAAAAATACAGAGTTACGGTTGGTTACATAAATACTTACGAACCGTAATTGGTGAGATCCCAAAACTATAAGTTCCGGAGTTTTTTACGGTTGGTTAAGGTGAAAGAGTTACGAACCGTAACTTAAGATACGGTTGATCTCGATAATTAGTTACGAGCCGTAACTAAAGTTTGTGAAAAATATTGGTTTCAGTGTTATTTACGGTTCGTAACAAAAATTAGTTACTAACCGGAATTGGCTCTGTAACTTAAAATTGTCAAACAAAAACTGTCACAAACAAATAACTTCAAATTCATAGATAATATCCATAAGTTCAAATCCATAACTAAAACAAATAAGTTCATAAGTTAAATTCCATAAGCTAATATCTATAACTAACACACAATTATTAGTTTGTCATAATATCCATAAGTCGAAATTCATAACTAACCACACACAACTAAGATAAATCCATAACTAAGCATGGCGGCCACCACGACCCCTTTTGTTGGTGCTACCACCACCACGAGTTTTAGGACCATCACGACGACCACCACGACTACCGCGACCGCGACACCTCTTTGGCTAGTGCCCACACCGTGCACCTCCTCTTCATCATTTGTCTCTTCGCTGCTAGGTGAAGGTTAACGACGGCTACTACTCGCACCTCCAAGAGAGTTTCCGCTCCTCTTTAAGCCTCTTTCTTCCTTGACCGACTCCTCGTATAATTCTGCCATGTTTGGATTATGCATGTTCCTTATTTGCTCTTGCAAGATCTTTTGTTGAGTAGGTTTAATCACACAATTACGACGGATGCATGAAGTCATGCTATTTTCCAAAGCTTGTCCTCGCTCTTTCTGTTCACATATCAAAAACAGTGTTAAGAGATTATTTCATAATAATCATTAATCTTCAAATCCAAAGTCATGAGGATAACAAAATTACGTACCGACATGAAATATAGCTTCTTCCAAGTCAAACCAAATAGACCTTTTTTCTCTTTAGTCTCGCCGACCGCCGTCCTTTGAGCAATAACCTCTTGAATATATGGCTGGGCCTCCGGATCATTATTGATCACGTATGAATTACCAAAATGAGAATATCAAGACATGTAATCATCAGCGGCTTCTTTCGTGTTGTTACAAGGAATTTCCTCTCCCGATGCGAGTTGGTATGTTTCTTGATGGCGGTTGTTCCAAATTTCAACCGTTGGAGTTGGGCTATAGTTGATTACAATGGTGTGTCCTTTTGTCTCGGATCCTTGCTTGGATAATTTGAAGTTTTCTTTGATAACCCTTTGTTGAATATGACCAATTTGGCATAGAGTTCGACGAGGATTGGTCATAACGTAACCTGTGGGATGATACAATGGTTCGTTGTAGCCTGCGGTCTATGTGAACCTACGAACATCAACTCCATTTTCAATCCTCAAATAAGGCTCAAAGATAACATCTTCATCAGTGAAAGCATCTATTTGATCCCTCATGTTAATGAGATTCTCCTCTTTGTTCCTTAGTTGTCTGCCAGTGAACTTGAACTTCTTTCCCGTAGGGCCATAATCATGTTCTTCCCATTCAGTAGGAGGTCTCAGGCTCGGAAAGTGGTCATAAACCCATGCCTAAAAAATAAATTAAGTATAAACAATTGGCACATGACTAAAAATATAACAAACTAAGAAAAATGTAACCAAACTTACCATTAGAAGCGCAACATTCCCGGCAATTTCAGTAGCTCCAACCCTGGAGGCCTTTCTTAGGCTGTCAAGTAAATACGCAGGGGTTGCAGTGGCCCACGAATACTTTTTGATGTTGTCCAAATTCTTCAACAGTTGTAGGTAATGAACATTCATCCTATTTTCCAATTTATCGGGAAAGAATACGGTCCCAAGAGAATACAACAAATACGCTGTGGCTGTACGCCTAACACTTGTTTCATCCATCACCTCACCTGCCCTTTCCTTTGCTGATGTTCCTTCAAACTTGGTCCTCAAATTCTTCAACAATAGCTTTTTTATGATTTTTGGTTTATGTGGTTCAGAAGGGTCATAACCACCAGCCAAATAAAACTCCATCTCAGTTTCATTTTTCTCCCACCCAAGTGTTTCTTGAACAAGGATGTAAAGGTCATTCCAAGACATGTTTTTGTCGAAACCTTCAAACACAGATTGTCCTTCAACTTCAAGGTCAGTAATTTGCTTCACATCGTACGGTGTTATTATCATCTCTCCAAATGGAAGATGAAACGTGTCGGTTTCAAGACACTATCGTTCCCTGAAGGCAGATACCACAACACTATTGGTGGGCCCGGGAAAGCGTATAAAATTGAAGCGAAATGAAACGGGCCTACAGTAGTACCGCAAGTGCACGGTCGTCAGTTGTAGCTCGTGCAAGTACGGGTCGATCCACAGAGACTGGGTGTGTTTGGAGTTCTCTAGCTATTTTGGGCTCTAATTTGTTGTTGGTTAACTATGAAGCCTTTTGGGCTTTGGGCTTAGGGTACCTTTGGATTATAGGCTTGCTTGATAATGAAGTGAACTGAGCTTGGGCTCAGTTGGTCTTGAAGTGCACTAGGCTTGGCCCTTGAAGTGCACTGGGCTTTTAATTGAGTTTGGGTTTTGACCTTATTCCCTAAGAATGAACTGGGCTTCATTGAACTGGGTTTGGAGCAGTAGCAGCAAACAAGGCTGGGCCTGGCAGGAGCACAGCAAGGCTGGAGAAGTGAAGGCAACAGGAGCTGGGAGCAGCAACAGGAAAAGAAGTAGCAGCAGCAGTAGCAAGAGGAAGGAAAGCAGCAGCAGCAGCAGGGTTGCAGGGCAGTAGCCAAGGCAGCTGAGTAGCAAGGCAAGGAGAAAAGAAGAGATGGCAGTGAAGTAATGGTGGCACTAAGCCAAGAACAGTGAAAATTGATATAGGAAAAATGGACAGTGGAAAATGAATAAAAACAGTGGCCAATGGCCAAAGGCAGTGATGGTGACAAAAGAAAGGCAATGGCCAAGGGCCAAAGGCAAAGGAAGAACAGGGCACAAAACAGTTATGAAAGGCCAAGAGTGAAGAAAGAACAAGATACAAAAATAAAAAGGCAAGATCCTAGACATACAAATGGAATGGGAGGAGAAGAAGCTTGTCCACTGTTTTGCTCCTAGAATTGACTGTCTTTTAACAGCACAGTCAATCACAAGCAACAGTGGATACTAAATTCCCCCCATTTCTCAATGAGCTCAACTTCCATGGATTCTAAACTAAACTTCTACCACTAACAGTGAACAAAACAGGGGATTATATTAACACTAACAATGACAAAACAATGAGGATTAACAGATACAAAACAACCTAGCATGGGCAGTGCATTAACATCAAATTAAACATGAAACTAGAAATTAGACTAAACATGGACAGTGTATATAAGACAGTGAAATTGATGAAGAAATTGAAGTTGAAAATCAAAAGAAATTGAAATTAGACATTAGCATGGAATTATCAGTGGGATTAAAACAACATGCAAACAAGAAATTAACATTAAATTAAAACAGTAACAAGCATAAATTGAAATTGAAATTAAAATTGAAAACTAAAATTAAAATTAAACTAAAAATTATCCCAAATTGGGGGAGACTCGGCTAACCCAAGCACACTTTTAACATCCTACATCAGTTCCTATTTATAGTTTACAACAAAACCCTAAATTGAAAATCCCCAATTTTGCAAACCCTAATTTTTAAATTCCAAATTAAACTCACTGATTTCTGAATTTGTCTCCCCTGTGCTCGACCCATGCTTTTTCTGACCTTCCTGCTCCTCTCTCATGCTTCAATTGACGCCTCTGCAACCCTATCTCGAGTTATTTTACTCACTCCAAAACCTAGGGTTTCAGTGGTTGTGAGATGGGGAAAATAACTAGGCTAGGGAGATGGGTTTGAGGTGTTGTCGGGTGGTTGTGGTGGTGGTGTGGTTCGAGAAGAAGGTGTAGCTGGTGGAGGTGATGGAGTTGCAGAGCTCTGCAAATTTTTGGGAAGAAGGGGAAGAAGAGCTCGAGAGAAGAATGGTTTAGGGGCTGTTTGTTTTGGGGTAATAGGGTTCGGTTGCTAGGGTGTTGAGCGGGTGTAGCGAGTTTTGATGAACAGCAAGTAAAGAGCGTTGGATGATCCCATATAGATTGAATCGAACGGCTACGATGGAGAGGTATGTGGCGACCGTTGGATTATGAGATACAACAAAATTGACGACACCAGATGGAGTTAGGTGTTGTAGTGTTAAGCGGAAGTATCGAGGTTTGATGCGCAGGCAAAGAAGCGACCGTAGGATCTAAATGTGATCTAATCTGAAGGCTTGGAATTTAGGTACTATGGTGTTTTGCAGGGACTTCAGATTTTGATGAACGATGAAGAAGCGACCATTGGATGATGAAATGGATCTGATCTAACGGCTGAGGATGGAGGCGGGTATGGATATAGAAAATGGGTTTGGGTAAGGGTTTTGGGCCTTGGGTATGCCAAGCCCATATCTTCTTTAAGAACAATTCTTCCTTCTTGAGCCCATTTCTACCCTTTTGGTCTTGTGCACAACATTCTTCGCGGCTTCCTTGTGTAATTCCTCCCGGCTTTTCACTACTTTTCTGCTCTTTTCCGCTCTGCTATTCATCCAAACTTTATTTATTACCTAAAAATGCAAAATTAAGTAAGAAAAATATTTATTCTTGAAAACAATGAAAATACAGAATATAGGATAAAATGTAGAATTACTGCACAAAAGATGAGTTAAATGCCAACAAAAAGGGATAAATATATACATTATTTGGCACTCATCAAATACCCCCAAACCTGAATTTTACTTGTCCTCAAGTAAAACAAAACTAAGGAAATCCTACCTATACCACTGTCGCTGGTCTCTCGAATGCATTTAGCGTATGCACTAAGCCTTTTAAACCACTAAGTGTCCCTAGTGGACGAGTTGAAGTCTCGTGAAGGTTTGCTTAGAACGTACCTACAAAGTTCTAGGTCAAAATATAAGCTCAGATTCCATCAAATGTGACATGTGCAAGTCAGTTAAGCTCACAGCAAAAATGGAGATGTCAATCTAGCTATCGAAGGCACAATCCTAGCACTGATAACAAATAAAGACATGTGATAAGAGTGTAAAGTGTATCTACACATGTGTAAAGAAAGATCGGATGTTATGACTACTAATCACCAAGAGATAGTTTCTCAGGCTAAGAACCAAGGTCGAAATCTAGCTAGCTGTCCGGACTTTACGAGAATTGTGAATGAGTTGGAGGTATTTCACAATTACTCGCGTTGTACATCAATGGCATACACCCTTCCTTGCTTATTACAATAAAACAAAAGATGACTCTTTACATGACTCTTATTTACATTGACTACTCTCTTTTATTTTTGGAACAAGAGAGGATGGAATTGATAAATACTTGATTTTTTTTTTATTTTTTATTTTTTTTTCTGAATATACATCGTTTTTTTTTTTTTTTTTGAAGAACTTGAAATTGATTTTTACATATGGTAGCTCTTTTGATACAAAACAAAAAACAAAAAATTACATGACACTTTGCAAGAGGTAGCCCTTTTTGATGCACCCAGTTAAATTCGATGGTTGTCTTTCTTAATGTAACCTCCACCTTCTATCCCAACCAACCAAAGAACAAGCTAGTCAAGTTTCGTTCAGTATTCTAAAGTGATTGGCAATCGTGACTTCCTATCAAACACCTTGAAGATCGAGGCCATACATGTATTGGTAGATCGTGCGCGTGCAAATTTCTTATCACTATGTGAATTGTGCTAGAATCAGGGTGCCTAAATATCTAGACTAAGACTCCTAATAATTACATATTTGCACAAGAGTCAACATTTCAAGGTAAATGAGCTCCATTTTTATGATTTTTTAATTTTTTAATTTTTTATTTTGATTTTTCAATTTTTTTTTGGAATTTTTCAATTTTTTCAAAAAGATTGAGTTTTATTTTCAATTATGGCATATTATCGTGGTATCTACTCTATACCCCCAAACCTAAACTAAACATTGTCCTCAATGTTTCAAAATATGAACAAAATTATAATACAACATATGAAGAGGATCATGTTGAGTAGAGAAAAAGGAAAGAGAATACCCGATTTCGGCGAAAGCAATATTAGAACTCCGTTATTCAAGGCAAGAATCCAACATATGTCAGCCGAGATCATATTGGATTAGCAAAATATATACAAAAGGAACAAAAGGGTTTTTAAGAAATTTTATCTACTGGATTATATACAAAAATTCACCATACACTAACAATCTAAAGAGTTGAGGATCAACCCAAAAGACAAAGTGTAGAGGTTTCAACAGCTTCACACAATAATAATATGGTAGGCATGCAAGTGAAGCTGTGAAACAAAATGAGCTACCCCCAAACCTGGATTTTACAGAAGATATAATTTTGAAAACAAAATCGCGCAGTTTGGGGGGTTCATCATGCACAAGGTCTAGCTCGAAATGAACTGTGCTAGGGACGGGCAAACATGCTAATTCCAACTGTGGTTCCTCAGATGTATTATACTTAGAAGCAAAATAGTCCAAGAGGACTTGGGAAGCACACAGTTCCAAACCTAGATTAGGGACTCTCAGAAAAGTCGGTTTGACAATATGGGTACAAACCAAATCTAGGTTGGGTGGAAGGTCATCAGATTGTGACTTATGTAGGAAGATAGGCACATCATTATTAATCACATCAACATCTCCTAAGTCTTCTAAAAGGGTCACAATATGCTCACAATCATCAAACAAATTGGCAAGATCACAATCAGAGTCATCAACATCATCAACAGATTCATTCTCATGCATCGGCAAATCAGGAGAAATATCACAATGTGACCTAGGTAGAGAATCAGACACATCAAATATATTTTCATGCATATTAGTGTCTACAGAAGATTCAACTATTCCTAAGTCATGCTCATCTTCACAGAATAATTGAACGAATCCCATGTCAATGTCAAAATCATATGAATTACAATGAGTATTAGAAAGAACAACATGCATGAAGGTCGAGGGCGAGAAGCCATATGTTTTTGAACCAACAGGTTCCACAATATTTTCATGTTCTTCTAACATATCATCATAATCATCATCATGGTAGCATGCATATTGGTCCTCATTAACAGTGGTGGTGTCATTAGTCGATTCATGTTCCTCTAAATTAGGTTCATATTCAACATTATTTACATGAATGGGACTAGACACTTCATTAGGGACAACATACATTTCCTCATGAATTTCCTCCTTTTGTAGGTGAAGCAAAATCTGATCTAAATATGCATGAATTCGTGATGTAGATCTATCGAAGTTTTGCTCACTGAGTCTGAAAGCTTCTGTGGTGGAGTCTAAATTCATGGGAGTACAAAATTCTTCATGTTCAAATTGTGGTGATTGGTACATGTGTGCATGGTCATTAGGGTTTATAAAAGATTGATCGCAACCCTCAAAGGATTGATTATGGTCCCAATGACTACCATTCTCACAATTTATGGGCATTTCATACCTTGGATTTTCTCTAGATTGCCTAAAATTATGCAAAATATGACAATTCTCAACAGGGTGGTCTAAACTACCACATGCGGAACATGCATAGATTTCAGGTTGCCTAAGAAAATTAGATGTGACAGATTCCTCATGTGATTGCATTTCTAAAGCTGTGATTCGAGCTTCTATTTGATCCATAAGTGATGATTGTGTGAGTGAGGCTCTAGCAGAATGTTCATTTTCACGTTGCGATGAATGATGCATGTATGAATAGTCATTAGGGTTCATGTATTGAGGCTCGGGACTTTGAAAATGTCCATTATAATTCCTATAACTATTGACATCATGGAATGGGGGAGGATCACAATGTGAATTTGGCCCGTAAGCAAGTTCTCTAAGTGTTTTGTTTCCACTCCCCGAAGCAGGCCAAAATTTAGACATGATTGGCTCAAAAGCTAAGTAACTATGTTAAAAAGCCCAAAATTTGGTTTTTAAAGGGTTTGGATTTTTGGGAAAAATTTGGTTTTGGTGGGAGACATTTTTTTGGTTTTTTAAAATTTTGGGAGCAAGTTTGGTTTTAATGGGATAAAGAAGAAAAAATTTGGTTGTAAAAATGGGAGAAAGTAAAATTTGGTTTTTGAATGGGAGAAAAGTAAATTTTTTTTTTTTTTTTTAAAAAAGAAAATAAAATTTGGTTTTTGAATGGGAGCAAGCCCACTGTTGGTTTTGTGTTTGCTTTGGCTCAGCTGGTTTGAAAACGTTTGGTGAAACTGAGTCCAAAATCTCGGCCTAGAATTTGGGTACTCGGCCCACTAACGAGTTAACCTAGCGTGATCGGTTACAAGCTCAGCTGGGTTTAAAAACCCAGAATATAAAATACAAGTCCAAATTAAACAAGCTCACAAAAATTAAATACAAGCCCACAAATTAAACAAACAAGCCCACAAAAATTAATTACAAACCCAACAGAAAATAAAAAGCCCAAAAATTGGCTTTAATATTACAAGCCCACAATTAAAAATTGGAAGTCCACAATTCGGGTTCTCTTAAATGGGTTACCTTTTTAGCACAGCCCAGCTGATCTGATATTGTTGCAAAAACCCAGTTGGGCTTTGGTTCTTTTCCTTGGTGGCGTCCCAACAGAGGAAAACAGGTTCAGAACAGCAGGTCCAACAGCAAATGAAGTGAAGCAGATGCAGATGCAAGTGCGATGAAGTGAAATGCAAAATAGCTAATAAAACTACTAGAGAAAACAACCCGAGTCCCCGGCAGCGGCGCCAAAAACTTGGTGGGCCCGGGAAAGCATATAAAATTGAAGCGAAATGAAACGGGCCTACAGTAATACCGCAAGTTCACGGTCGTCAGTTGTAGCTCGTGCAAGTACGGGTCGATCCACAGAGACTGGGTGTGTTTGGAGTTCTCTAGCTATTTTGGGCTCTAATTTGTTGTTGGTTAACTATGAAGCCTTTTGGGCTTTGGGCTTAGGGTACCTTTGGATTATAGGCTTGTTTGATAATGAAGTGAACTGAGCTTGGGCTCAGTTGGTCTTGAAGTGCACTAGGCTTGGCCCTTGAAGTGCACTGGGCTTTTAATTGAGGTTGGGTTTTGACCTTATTCCCTAAGAATGAACTGGGCTTTATTGAACTGGGTTTGGAGCAGTAGCAGCAAACAAGGCTGGGCCTGGCAGGAGCACAGCAAGGCTGGAGAAGTGAAGGCAACAGGAGCTGGGAGCAGCAACAGGAGAAGAAGTAGCAGCAGCAGTAGCAAGAGGAAGGAAAGTAGCAGCAGCAGCAAGGTTGCAGGGGAGTGGCCAAGGCAGCTGAATAGCAAGGCAAGGAGAAAAGAAGAGATGGCAGTGAAGTAATGGTGGCACTAAGCCAAGAACAGTGAAAATTGATATAGGAAAAATGGACAGTGGAAAATGAAGAAAAACAGTGGCCAATGGCCAAAGGCAGTGATGGTGTGGCAGTGACAGTGACAAAAGAAAGGCAATGGCCAAGGGCCAAAGGCAAAGGAAGAACAGGGCACAAAACAGTTATGAAAGGCCAAGAGTGAAGAAAGAACAAGATACAAAAATAAAAAGGAAAGATCCTAGACATACAAATGGTATGGGAGGAGAAGAAGCTTGTCCACTGTTTTGCTCCTAGAATTGACTGTCTTTTAACAGCACAGTCAATCACAAGCAACAGTGGACACTAAATTCCCCCCATTTCTCAATAAGCTCAACTTCCATGGATTCTAAACTAAACTTCTACCACTAACAGTGAACAAAACAGGGGATTATATTAACAATAACAATGACAAAACAATGAGGATTAACAGATACAAAACAACCTAGCATGGGCAGTGCATTAACATCAAATTAAACATGAAACTAGAAATTAGACTAAACATGGACAGTGTATATAAGACAGTGAAATTGATAAAGAAATTGAAGTTGAAAATCAAAAGAAATTGAAATTAGACATTAACATGGAATTATCGGTGGGATTAAAACAACATGCAAACAAGAAATTAACATTAAATTAAAACAGTAACAAGCATAAATTGAAATTGAAAACTAAAAATTATCCCAAATTGGGGGAGACTCGGCTAACCCAAGCACACTTTTAACATCCTACATCAGTTCCTCTTTATAGTTTACAACAAAACCCTAAATTGAAAATCCCCAATTTTGCAAACCCTAATTTTTAAATTCCAAATTAAACTCACTGATTTCTGAATTTGTCTCCCCTGTGCTCGACCCATGCTTTTTCTGACCTTCCTGCTCCTCTCTCATGCTTCAATTGACGCCTCTGCAACCCTAGCTCGAGTTATTTTACTCACCCCAAAACCTAGGGTTTCAGTGGTTGTGAGATGGGGAAAATAACTAGGCTAGGGAGATGGGTTTGAGGTGTTGTCGGGTGGTTGTGGTGGTGGTGTGGTTCGAGAAGAAGGTGTAGATGGTGGAGGTGATGGAGTTGCAGAGCTCTGCAAATTTTTGGGAAGAAGGGGAAGAAGAGCTCGAGAGAAGAATGGTTTAGGGGCTGTTTGTTTTGGGGTAATAGGGTTCGATTGCTAGGGTGTTGAGCGGGTGTAGCGAGTTTTGATGAACAGCAAGTAAAGAGCGTTGGATGATCCCATATAGATTGAATCGAACGGCTACGATGGAGAGGTATGTGGCGACCGTTGGATTATGAGATACAACAAAATTGACGACACTAGATGGAGTTAGGTGTTGTAGTGTTAAGCGGAAGTATCGAGGTTTGATGCGCAGGCAAAGAAGCGACCGTAGGATCTAAATGTGATCTAATCTGAAGGCTTGGAATTTAGGTACTATGGTGTTTTGCAGGGACTTCAGATTTTGATGAACGATGAAGAAGCGACCATTGGATGATGAAATGAATCCGATCTAACGGCTGAGGATGGAGGCGGGTATGGATATAGAAAATGGGTTTGGGTAAGGGTTTTGGGCCTTGGGTATGCCAAGCCCATATCTTCTTTAAGAACAATTCTTCCTTCTTGAGCCCATTTCTACCCTTTTGGTCTTGTGCACAACATTCTTCGCGGCTTCCTTGTGTAATTCCTCCCGGATTTTCACTACTTTTCTGCTCTTTTCCGCTCTGCTATTCATCCAAACTTTATTTATTACCTAAAAATGCAAAATTAAGTAAGAAAAATATTTATTCTTGAAAACAATGAAAATACAGAATATGGGATAAAATGTAGAATTACTGCACAAAAGATGAGTTAAATGCCAACAAAAAGGGATAAGTATATACATTATTTGGCACTCATCAACTATCATACTCCGATTGTAAATGAAGAATTTCAGGCCCTAGTCTTGTACTAGCCACTAGATTGCGAACCGAAGCAATTCTTGACTTAATGACCAATGTTTAGCCCTTTGACGCTTCGGAAACTTTATGCATCTTGCGTTGTCTTAAGAAAACAAATATACAAAAATATATAAGCATATTACGGTGAACTGAAATAAACAAACAAAATGTATCAAAGTAATGAATGTTTTAAGAAAAGTAACAAAAATCATACCCTTGTCTGACAGACTTTTGCGGAACAGGAACCGGTATAACCAAATAAGATTGAAGACTTATCTGGGTCCTCGCCCAAGGTCTTTTATTCTTCTTCGGTGGCAACAACAATTCTTTGCCTTTAGGAATATGCATCTCATTCGGTGCGGGCACCTTTCTCGGCTTCTTTTCTTTCTTTTGCCTTGGAGGTGCAGCTACAACTACCTCTTTTCTCTTGTTATTTTCTCCCTCTTCATCATTTTCTTCCTCTTCCTTTTCTTCATCATTTTCTTCATCTTCCTCATCTTCATCATTTGCTTCCTCTTCCTCCTCTTCTTCATTTGATTCCTCTTCCTCCTCTCCATCATCATCGGTTTCTTTAGATTCTTCTTCTTCTTCATCTTCATCATAATTAGTTTCTTCCTCTGCAAAAATTTCATTTTCGTTGCCTTCACGGTTAGTTTCGACTCCGACCTCTTCTTGATCATTATGTTCCACTCCTTCTAACTCAACTCCAGATTCATCCACAGGTTGTTCTCTCAACTTGATTTCAAACTTATTCTTCTTCTTCTCATTCTTGTGGATATATACCTCTATTATCTACTCCGAAATGCTTGTCACCGCGAGGAGTGGGCTTATGATCAATCGGGGTTAAGTCATTTCCTCTCTTTTTCTTCACCCTATTAGGTTTCCTACACAAGCATTACAATTGATTGATTTACTAAGCGTAGAACAAATAATATAGAAAAAACAAAACATACAGGATGATATACGGTTGGTAACTTTAATTGAGTTACAAACCGTAACACAATTACGGTTCGTAAGTGAGATGCAAATATAAACCATAAAAAAACTTTGAAACATACAGAAGGAATTACGGTTCCTAACTAAGGTTTTGATACCAACCGTAGCTGAACCTAATTCTCAAAACTTAGAAGTTACGGTTCGTATTTGGATAGTTATCAACCGTAAGTTCATCAAAATATACAGTTATGGTTGGTGTCTGGGTTATTACCAACCGTCTCTCACATGCAACACACAAATTTCAGTTTCAATTTCGATCCAAAACCTTAATTTTTGATGCAAAACTAACTTAAATCAGACACAATAGACTAAACCCTAACTGGGTTTTTCGAAACATACCTCAAATAAGTCATTGTGCTTGATTTTGACGGTTGAGGAGTTTCAAATTGATTTTCTTGACCTGATGGAGGATTTGGTTCATTAGAACGGCTACAATCTTCGTCAACCTTCTTCTTCTGCATCTCTAATATAGTTTTCAATCAACGATTATCAATTTTTCAAATTGGCGATTAATCAAGAGGACGATGAAAAATCATTTTTAATGGTGGAGAGGTGGAGAAGAGAAGATGAAGTTGAAGTTGAAAAAAAAACTGTTTTGATTTTTCTATTAGGTTAAAAATAGGGGAGGACAATTCAGTATTTTCAACCAAAAAAACAAGGGTAAATTAGTCCATTCAAGGTGAAAAGGGTAATCTAGTCAATTTACAACCCCTATAGGACACCGCCTAATCAATAAGACATTGCTATCACACTTGCCGCCCCTATAACAAAATTTATTTCGAAACCTGTTAACACATATCCACAAACTCCCTAACAAAAATTTAATATCGAGAAAAATCTCTTGATTTTTTTTCCCGAAATAATAATCTCTTGATTTTCCGATGAATAACTAACGTGTTTGGGTCCAAGAGCATGGTTCAGTGGTGTCCCATCAACTCCAATAAGGAGGAAGTCATAGGTTCGATCCCCACCATAGAGGTTTGTAATTTAAATTAGTTGTATAGAGGGATTTGGCGGTGTTGGGTCTAGCAGTGTGGCTAATCCAGCTGGCTAGATTTGGGTAGGGGTCTAGGTCCGGCTTTAGCCTATCAGGAAAGAAAAAAAAAACTATCGTGTTCATTAAATCATTAATAGTCTTTATTAAGGCTTCATTGTTTGACTCAAAAACAACTATATCATATCATATCTGTTTGAGATGGCATATTAAAGAACTTTCCTTATTGCTACATTCCAGCTGCTCCACGAATCATTCTTCCATTAAAGTACTCATCTTTTGCTCCAAGACAAGCACTTGCAAAATCTCTTATAATCAGTCTTATTCTCGTTACCTTTCTTGTCACATGGATTATGGGTGATCCACCAACAAATTGTTGTGTTTTTCCTTCTTCACATTTTCATGTTTTACCAAATTGTAACAAATCTTCTTTCAAAGGTGAAATTGTTAAAGACCCAATATTGAGTGATGTTTCTTTTAATGGGCCTTCTGCTGCAAAAAGCTTACCCCGGTTTTGGTCAATTCTAACTACAACAGAGATTTCAGTACGACTTCCTATCTATAGTTTTCTCCAACATATCAAAGCTTTCTATCATCAACGTTAGACACCCTAAAAATCAAATTTGATATTGAATTTGAACTATTTATACCGGCATATAAGAAAAGAATCTCGAAAATGAAGATTTAGCTTACTGACTCCAATTCACAACAACGTTGATGTTAGCTTTGATAATGCATTTTTCATGCACGAAGAGGAACAATAGAAAGCGTAGAGTTAAGTTAATTACACGTGAATGCATTGACACGAAATGGGTCGGCACGTTATCAATGTGAATGTATATTTTAGCTGTAGTTCTAGATGAACCGCCAAAATTGAACCTCTTAAAAACAAGACATGTGGAAAAAAAGGGTCCTATTTTAGATTCTGGTTATCTCTGTACGGTTTTGGGATGGTCTATCGGGGTGTAAATGGCTTAAAAAGGCTAAAAATGGGGTTAAAAAGTTCAAATTAGGCTTAGTATTTCCACAGATTTTTATTTATTTATTAACCAACTACCCTTCTGGTATCCGGACACCAAGAGCAAGTCATCTGATGGAATCCAATCTATTCTAAGTTTGGGAAGGTGTGGAATGTCAAGTCTAATTTACTCCAAGTTGTGCCATCCACATTTTTTCCAAGCCATGTTCCATGGTTTTGTGGAATGGGGCGTGGAATCCAAGTAAACGCTATTCTGAATAGTGTGTTAAAAGACGAAAAACAATGTTCTTAATATTATTAAAAAACGCTAATCAGAATAATTTTTTTTTGTCTTTTAGCATAAGTCAAACACAAAAAAAAAAACACTTTTAATTTTAACAATGTAATATATTCTAGTCAAATGCTATTCTTTTAGCGTTGAACGCTATTTTTTTTAATGTTTTTATGATTCCACCATAAGACTTGAGCTTCCATAAAAGATTCCAAATGCTGAGGTGGCGTGGAAGATGAAGGATAGATTTCTTCCACCATAAGGGCAATTCCTATGGTAATGTACAAATTCATTTTTTGGTTTAGCCTGGTGGATAGTCAAACAGGTTTCTCCACTATGGTAAAGCAGTGGGAGGTTGATAATCAAGCGCCGGAACTTGGGAAACCTGCTGGCATGTGGGGTTTAAACTCGGCGTTGGCAGCACAAACGCGGGCGTTGAAGGCACAAACGCTGGCGTTGGAGACAACAACGTGGGCGTTAGAAACAAAATCGTCAACGGTCAATTCTCTAACGCCCATATTTCAATGACATTATTTTCAAATCTATAAACTCTTTCAACTAAATTCATTTTCAGACACATCCCTACGATTTCAAATCTATAAAACTCTTATAAACCAAAAATTTCTAATACAATATGAGCAACTTAATAAGAAAAGCGGTGAATACTCTAAAGAAGAGAAAAGATCGAAGAAATGAACCTCTACTGCGGCCTCAAACTGATGTAAATTATTCTTAAAATCGGAAAGCAGCGTTTGCTTCGCCGAGTATCGTTGCTGCTCCATCATTAGTTCAAGGTCATGGGTCGGGGCATCAAGAACGGTATGAGGGTTATGAAGGTCTACCCCCTTAAGTCCGAGAAAGGGTTGACAGATATCCCTGACATGCACTTTATAGTGTGAAGCCTAGAAGACAGAACAATAGAACTACGACAACAGTGATAGAAAGGTGGTGGCTGACGACGCACACATTCCATTTTATGGATTTTGAAATTGGTAAGCTTGTTTAACTTAACTTAAATTATATTTTTTAAATAATTATTAAATAATCAAAAGAATTAATCATAGTTGATATTATTCTTGTAATAGGAACTACGTCCCTTGATTTTTATTTCATTTGTGGGATCCCAAGTGGACTGAGAGAACCGGTACCATTCTATCAAGACGAATGAATATTAAATAGTAAATGAGAGACTCTTTTTCTCTCGTTTATAGAATCAGAAATACGTGAAGATTATAAAGAATTGAAAGGAGGTTGGATTAAATGTTCAGCGTTGAAGTCTTTACTTATCCAAAGCAGAAACCCAGAAGATGTAGATGACTATCCTGAACTCGAAGTGTTTATCTTATGGGTACTGGGTCAGACATTCTTTACAAACTCAACTTCTGTTGCTCGTGTTGGTTGGATTCAATCGTTAGAAGACCTTGACAAAGCACCATATTATGAATGAGGATCTGCAATTTTAGCAGAATTTTACTGTGGGCTGGATCAAGCGTCCATGGGTATGCCTGATTTCACTGGTTTCTAGGACATCATAGAGGTACATATCAAAATTATTATTTTTAAATTTTGAATAAATTTTATGAACAAGTAGGTTAAGTCAAGATACTAATTAAACTTATGGAGTAATTTGAGGTATTGGTGGTATACCAATCCTTAAAGACGATACCCATAGATTACCAATCTTGGACATGTACGTCTCGACCAACTAGGCGAAGGACACTGGAAGAGACGTCTCGGGTTCCAGTTCTGTTCCGAGGTTTCAACAGATGATTCGAAGCCACCAGAATGTTGTTGTTCACCTTACATTGATTTTCCTCAGTATTTTGAAAATGATGGCCAACATATACTTGATTATTCTCTCGGTAGAGTTGTTTTTTACACTCCGGATTTGGATAAAGAGGCTTGGTACCTGGGAGAATGATTGCAGTACCAAATACAAGGTATATATGCAATTGCAATTAACCCTCGATAACAGATGTAAACCTCTGGATCAGATTTTGATCGGCTGAGAATAACCAATTGGGAGAGGTCTGAACTAAATTCAAAGAGGGATATTGATGAAGATGAGTATCTCACATGGTACAAATCGATTGCGAAGCCTGTAATTGGGACACACAACATGCACATCTATGGGTTTTATTTCCCATAGTTATCAAGCATGTCCCATGATGCAAATATCGTTCCTAACCAGCCACCTCCAAAAGAGCCATGCTTTATGATTTACCCCACCACGGGTGCAATTTCTTCATCATCTTCATCAAATATTCCTGAAATTCGTTGGGAGATTCCAAGTATTACTTCACAAGGTGATCCAACCATGATCACCATTGTTTCTCAAGCTCCGAAACATGATTATCCTTATTACAATGTGACTGCCAGTTACAAAGAGTTGTAGAGCCGACTGAACGATTTTTATTGGATGAATCGGCAAATGGAGGTTATACACTTGGTTGTGTGTCGGAAATGGTACGACGACACAATGTTTAGATTTAGTCCAACTGTAAATGATGATTTGCGTTCACCGTCTACCGATTCCACAAGGAGCAACATATCATTGCACGATAGTGATAATACAGTTGTGGGATAAACATAAGTACATACAAAGTTCTTCACCACATGTACGACAAAGTACTTCACCACAAAATGTGCTTGTATCTCAACCTCAAGTATTTCAGTTAGATCCTAGGCGCATTTCATCATCATTCTCGCCTTACAACCCAAATGATTGCTACAATGTTACACCATCGCCACCACAACAAAAAACATCTTATGTGCTTGGAGGACCGAGTGCATCTAGTGCTTTCCAACAACATAGTTCTTTTCAATCGCCTAGTGCTTTCCAACCTAATGTTGTTCAACCAGTTTTATCCCTTTATAGAAATTTATTTAATATGTTGGAAAGTGGTGGATATCCTAGGTCTTGGAGAATTCCTGACTCCAGAAGATAAAAATGGGAAAGCTACCAATAAGCGACGTTAGAGAGATTGTAATTTTTAATTCTTCTACATTTGTAATTCTAGTTTTAAAAGTATGACAGTATGAATTAAATGAACTTATATACCGAGTAACAGGTTCATCCCACCTTCCCTGTTCTGTAATATTTAAAATTTAAGTGTTTTATATTAGCTTCACTGAATTACGGCGGACTATATTAGCTTCACCAATGAGAAGTATTAGGTGGAAAAACAACTACAAAGAAGGGGTTGAAAATGTTCAACACTTTAAGGGTTTCGAAACATTTTTCAAAAGGAAAAGCCACAATTTTCCATCTTCGCCATTCAGCCAAAGATATTGTTATCATCTCAGCATCAGTTTCACCTCTCAGTCTATATATATTGGCTTGTACATTTATAAATACAAACTCACTTACTTTTTCCTTAATTGTATGAAAACGATTTTCTATATCGTATATAGCACGACGACTCGGATGACGGGTGTCAATGCAGAACCCGTCATGAATAACCGCCCACTAATTCACCCATGGATAGTTTGCTGAAATAAGCTTAGTCAATAAGAAAAACATAGTTTCTGCAAATAGATTCATCTTCTTCTTTAGTATACGAAACTCGCCGAACTAACAAGAACCGAGACATTTTCAAGAATTGAAGAATTTTTTTAAGCTCAGAGAAGAAGAATAAAGAAGACTAGATGTGTGAATTTGGAGTTTAAATGGAGAGTATTTATATAACTCAAAATCCTAGCCGTTGGATGACAAGGATTTACAACCCTCCAGATGTAGCCATTGGCATTTTTGTGTCAAACGCTGTAGATTTTAATACAGACATTGGCGTGTGAAATACCAACGAGCGATTTTGCCACGCTCGCCCGGTCTTTCATCGCGTGCGCACTTATTCTTCCATCTCAACTCAACAAACCAACAAATTTGTTGGTTTGTCCATCCATTTTTCATGTTCGTTGAATCCATAGTGGGATCTAAATCAACAAATTCTCGTTTTGAGTCCATTGAAGCTGCCCCAAGACTTTTAAGACTTGCCCTACACAGGAGAATAAACTAGAAAGTAGTGCCATTTTTAATAATTTCATTTGTCATGGACCCCCCTTATCTGAACCTTTCTTTGATTAATGCCTGCCTGAGAGAGCCTGACTCCGATGTATCCCTCACGTCTCTTTCTTCTCCTTCTTCTGTCTGGGAATCTTTATTTTATCTTCACCTAATGGGTTTATAATAATTTTTCGAATGAAACCCATTTGAATGTAAATCAAGGAACTACCTATTGAATACCGAGAGCTCTTGAATACCTGCCAAAAATTTCCCCAATTTAATTCTACAGCTGCCTGGGATTTGTTCGATGAAATTCCTAACAGAGCTTTTCCTTTTCTTACCTTACTCCGTGCTGTTTAAAGAGCTTAATCGTTCGATTGGTAAGGGTTACAACGGAGGTGGGTCATTATTTTTGTCTCAAAAAGTTATGGTGGAAATTGTTTGTTTTCACAAAAAATCACTAACCTTTTTCTTTTTTGTCATTTCCCTACACATTCAGGGTTCACAACGAAAATTTGGGCAATGCAGCAATGAATACAGAGCGCCTATAGCAAAGAATTGGTCTCAGGTAATACTCTCAAGCAACACAAAATGTACTCGTATCCTTAATTTGGTAAATTATTGAATGGATGAACATTGGAGTCACAGCACTGCACTCTTCTAAGAAGTTCGCAATAGTAGATAGGTGACTACTACTCGATCCAACCCTCCAACGGTCTTTACTACTGTTAATTGGATATGGCTCTGCAACCCAGAAAAAACACATCCTCAGCGAGCATAGCAGTGAAAGACGCTTCCGTCTGACTTTGGTTACGATGGCTTAGAGATGTTGCGTATGATGCTGATGACGTTCTGGATGAGTTCTCTTATGAGGCTATGCGTAGATCTGAAATTCACCGCAAGAGAGATAAGGTACTAGACTTCTTTTCGTCCTCCAGCACTCTTGCCTTCCCTATTAAGATGGTTAAAAAAATTAAAGCTATTAACAAAATACTAGACGAGATTTCCAGTACCATGATGAACTTTCAGTTGCAAACAAGTAGTCCTGATGATGATCTATGAACTCAGCAACAGTACCGGCAAACTTTTCACTTTGTAGACAAAAAAATAGTAGGAAGAGAGAACGATAGGTCAGCTATATTACAGATGCTAATGACCCTCGACATATCATCTGTGAATTCTAGTCGACAAGAAAATGTTTCTGTCATACCTGTTCTGGGTATGAGGGGAGTTGGGAAGACCGCGCTTGCTCAGCTGGTCTACCAAGATGACTCTATCAAGAGACACTTCGAACCCAGAGCTTGGGTTTGTGTTTCTGATGATTTTGATGTCTTCAAAATCGTAAAAGAAATTATCGAGTCTGTCACAGATAAAAAGTGTCCTGATATGTCAAAAAAAAGTGTCTTGGCTGGTATGCTTCAAAAGAATCTGAAGGGGAAGAGATATTTGTTAGTCCTGGACGACCTGTGGAACGAGAATGCAGAAGACTGGGAAAAGCTGAAGGATCTGCTAAGAGTGGGTGATCCTGGAAGCAAAATCTTAATCACTACGCGTAACGACACAGTTGCATCCGTTGTTAGAGGTATAATTCCACCTTACAGTCTAAAATGCTTATCCGTGAGCGATTGCTGGTCTATTATAAGAGACAAGGCATTTTCTCCTGGTGGCGCATTTGAGACCCCAAATATGATAAAAATAGGAGAGTCAATAGCGAGTAGATGAGGTGGTTTACCACTTGCTGCAAATGTTCTAGGAAATCTCATGCGCTTGCATGCAACCAAGAGTGATTGGCTGTCAATCCTAGACCATGATAGTTTAAAGACCATAGATGCAAAAACTAAAATCATATCTGTATTAAAATTAAGTTATGATAAATTACCTTTGCATTTGAAACTCTGTCTTTTATGTTGCTCTTTATTCCCAAAGGATTGGGTCATTCAGAGGGAAGTTTTAGTTCGGTTGTGGATGGCTGAAGGGTTCCTTGGTCCATCTCATGTAAGAAATCAGATATCATTGGAAGATGTTGGCAATGAATATTTCTATAGTTTACTGGCCAATTCGTTCTTTCAAGATGTGACATTAGATGGGTTAGGCGACGTCGTAACATCCAAGATGCATGATTTGGTACATGATCTTGCTCAGAGTGTCAATGGTGTTCATGATATCAAGATTGTCAGTTCCGGTGAAATAGAATCTGTTTCTAATTATCGACGTTTGCAGTTAGATTTAGACGAGCCCACATCAAAAACATTTTCAGAAGTTCTGAAAAAAACAAAAAGCCTGAGGTCCATTTTTTCCCTTGAAAATGATCATTTGGGAGAGCATTTACTTCATACCAAGAATCTGCGAGTAGTTTGTTTGCTTCTTCGGCATAATCTAGACATTCCTTTGAGGTACCTTGACTTGTCTTATTGTAGTTTTGATGAAGCACAAGATGTGTCCATCAATCAACTTTACAAGGATGCAAAAATCTTAGAATGACTCTTGTAGGCATTGGGCCTCTGACTTTATTAAGGCATCTGGATCTCTCATATTCGGATGTTGCAAAGCTACCTGGTTCTGTCTCTCAACTTACTAATTCGCAGACAAATTTGTCATTGTTTCCTTCGTTAGTTCATTTGGAGATCAGAAATATGAAAAATCTCACAGAATGGGTTGCTCCTCTTCTAATTTATAATTCATTTCCTTCTATTGACAAGTTAAATATCCAGGGATGCCGGAAACTGAAAAGCACACCGGATTTATTTTCTTTTCTCAAGGAATTGAGATTACAATTCACCACCGGCAAGGCAGTAAACTTAATGTTTGCAACTGGAAGACTTACCTCTCTCGCATACACTGAAATACATTATTGTTCAAAGCTAAGATTTCTCCCTCTTGGCATTCTACTACAGAAAACTACACCCAACCTTCAAAAAATGCAAATCAGTGAATGCAATCAGTTTCAAGGTTTTGTTGAAGATAATGATCTAAACAACGGCGTCAAAGATGGTGATGATGATACTGATGATGGCTTCGAAACAATATTATCTTTCTCATATCCAAAAATCAACACCAATTCCAACAATACCAGCAATTCTCTCGGTTGAGCGACTGTCATGTTTTAACATTACTCCCGGATTTACGTTTCTTTACTTCTCTCCGGCAACTATATATCTCCTGCCGCACCAAGTTGGAGTCAATACCCTACGACCTCAAGATTCTTTATCTTTGTTGAAGATTTGGTGTTTGATTTTATCCAAAGCGAATACGAGCATCTAGAAGATCCAGCTGATAAATCATTACGTATAACGAACAGGTCCCTTCTCTTTCTCTGTTCCTCGTCTTTATTTCATTGTTTTAATTTTTTTACCAAAAACAATTGAATTTTGATGCTTATTTTCTGAGAAATTTAGTTGTGCCAAATACCATCATTGTATTGCTGTTGGCTGTACATTTACCGAACTAATTGAAAAATCTGATGTTTCAAGTACAGCCTTTTAGTTCTGAATCTCTACACTTGGTCAGACCCGTCAAAGTAAACCAACAATGTCAAGTCATATTTCCCAAATTCTCGAAAACATTCCTTCACAAAAAAACAAAACTTCGAACATTAACATTGAATCTAAACCAAAATTTTGGTTCCTTGCATTACATTTCCTGTGAAAACACGTTTTCTCAAGCTCCTCCATAACTGCATTTTGCCATTCTAGGCACCAGCAAAAAATGGTTCCCTTTACTAATCCTAGCCAGTATTTTTCACAAGCAACGAGAATTTTCTCTTTTTCGGGTTATCGCCTACCATAGGCTGACATACTATGATTTTAGGTATACCAAAAACTTTCAAGGCATACAAAATAGTTTTTCCATCCTAGGTGACCTTATAAGGGGTGTCTATTGAGTAGTTCAATTACCTATATACCTTTGAACCTAAAATCAAAAAATAAACTATCCTAAACATCTCTTCTTCTTCCTCCAGCTAAACCACCTTCCTTTTCTCTCGGATTTTTTTTTCATCACTGTAATTAATTATCGATTCCTGAAAATTCGATCATCGGTTAAATTGAACTATATAATGGATCGTGCAAAGAAAAAAGCAAACGTCAGGTGTTCTAAATCCTCTTCCAATACATGAATTAAAGGAGAAGAACCAATTGAAGATGAAGGTGTAAAAACTATAATTGAACCAGAAATTGAATCGGAAATTCAACCATTTGAAGCTCCAAATACTGAAATGAGGATAAGAAGGTATTCCCTACAAACTCAATCTTTTATTTGTTGTTTTTCATGGATTGAATGGGTTAAATTGCTAAAAACTTAGGGTTTTTGACGGTTACAGTAGCGGGTTCGGCTGATAATTGAGTTGAGTTTTGAGCCGAACTGTTCTTGAAATTTCACTCTGAAAGTGTCTATGAACTGTTCGGCTAAACCGTAAATGTCAATTTTTAGCCGAACCCCAAAATGTGTATTGAATACGTCCCAGAACAGTGTCAGGTTCGGCTAATACCTTGCAAACCTTCCCGGCCGAACCTGAGAAGTGAAATTTACCCCAGGTGGTTGTCACGTTCGGCTGACTCGATTAGATCACTTTCAAGCCGAACCTCTCTCTGTAAACACTTCGAAAATATTAATTTGCAGGCTCTAGGTTCGGCTAGCTCGTGTTGTTGAGTTATCGGCCGAACCGTCTCTTTGCACACTCAAGATTTTCGATCTTGTTTTGGCCATAACTTTTTTGTTCGATGTCGGAATGACCTCATTCTTTTTGCATTGTGTTTGTGTTTTCATTCTCTTGAAGTTGAAGATAAGATCTAATTGATTTTAATGAGTTTAATATGGACCTTGGTATTCTCCATCATTTGACTTCATTTTCTTAATACTTTTAGTAATTTCCACTTTTTTTGTTTGGTACATCCTATGAAAAAGCTGCACAATAGAAAACATATGTAATAAAAAGCCTAACCCCTAAATGTGTATGAATTTAAGTGTTCATGGAAAATCAGTATCATGTTCCGCTGATGTGATTTTTTGAATATGAGCCGAACTTGGAAAAATATATAGTTCGGCTGATACGATATTTAGAGCGATAACCGAACCTAACTCTCAGGAATAAGTTCGGCTTGTTGTTAGACTTTAATATAAGCCGAAGTAGGATCTTGCAAATAGGTTGGAAGTTGGAAAATGAAGGTTCAGCGTATAATGTTAACAAATTCAGCTAGCCGAACTGTTCATCAATTTAGTGGGTTCGGCTTATATTTTTAAGCCGAACATAGTCCTGGTTCACCGAACCATGATGAAAAATACAATCTTTTGATGATTTCAAGCTACAAAAGTGAGATTAAACATAAGATAGAAGTGTACATGTGTGTTAGAAGCATTGGATTCCTCATCTATGTATTCATCATCTGGATTTGGCTCATAAAAATCATCATCTTGAGTTTGTGTAAAATCATTCTCATAATCTAAGAAATCAGCCATTTCTGGATCATTGTTGTAGTTGATATGTATTTTCCTAGGTTTTTTAGATGAATAGTGTCTCCTCATCCTCCATTGAATCAAGAAGAAAATTTTTCTCACTTTCTCCTTCTCCTTCTCTCCTTCTCAATAAAAACTTTGATTTTTTTTCCCCAAATTTTTTCATCTAAACAAACCTTTATAATTCTGAAAATTATCTTAATCACTAAACAAAAGTTTTAATCACTAATCCAGATTACTAACACTGACACGTAAAGGGTAGATTTGCCATTATAAAAAAAATTAGTTAAGGAGATTTCTGATTTTGTTATTTCACATTCTTTTTTATCTTTATTCAATATGCCTAATAAGATTTAGGTATGCCCAAAATCATAGTTCTTAAGACAGGGGTTTCAATATGACTTCCTAACCTTATCAGTAGTTTTCCCAAATATTTCAAACTTTTTCATCATCGTACCATTAAAAGAAACAGGAATAAATATAGGAAAATCATGTCCCAAATCAAATGTGATGCTGAATTCATCTTTTAACTGTATAGACCGACAGACAATAAAAAAAATGTGCAAAATGAAACTTTAAAACTCCAATCTAGAACTACTTAGATGTTCACTTTAATAATGCATTTTACATGCCGTGAAGATGCACACAAGTTAATATGCGTGAACCCATTAATAATCGTTGCTATAACCCATTAACCGGATTATAGCCGGGCTACTAAGGTAAATTAGAAAGTCTTGAGGAAGATACATAAAATGATGGAAAACAAGCGTTTTTGATGTACCTATTTATCCACTGTTGGTCGATAGTATTTATCAACCTGGATACACATTTACCCAGTGACGGAGCCAGACCTCTTCAATCAAGTGGGTGCAAATTCATACAGTAAAACTTTGGTCATGATACAGTAAAACTTTGGTCATGATAGCAAATTCATAAAGAAGTTAAGAGAAAGTGGTCCCAGAAAAACTAAAGTAATATTTGACTTTCCCAATTAGGAAACCAGCCTATTTTTTTGAAACATTTATTTATAGAAACCAGTCTATTAAAAAAGAACGGGGGAGTATTAAAAAGTAAGAATTTGTTTTGGGACACAACTTTAAAATAATATTTAGCGCAACTATTGATTTCTGGAGCAAAAAAGTCGTAAACTAATAGTTTTTAGAAGAAAAAAAATTAACTTATCGAAATGCAAAAACAGTTTGCTTATGAGTTCTGCTTAGGCTGGTTCCTATGGGCATGGAAAACTTAGTTTGCCATTTTTGCACCTACTATGGAGCTGACAAAGTCCAGGTCGAGTCACTACCGAGCGGTTTAATCTCGATCGCTCGATGTAATACAAACCGATCGGTCGATTCTGAACCGCCAGCGGTGTAAACTCGACCGTCCAGTGCTTCTCATCAAACGATCACCAATTCATCACCCTTTAAATAGAATATCCAATTTCATTCAACTCGTACCATAACTTCAATCTTCATTCTTTCACTCCACAAATCCAATATGTTAGTTCGACCTTGTAAATTTAGCTTAGCTGAAGATGAATTCATTTCCAGGAATTATGTTCTTGTTACAAAAGATATAGTCAATTGTGCACAATGACAACGAGATACTTTATGGCAAGACATTATGTCCTTGTTACAAAAGATATAGTCAATTGTCCAGTCTGTATTACTCAGTAATTGATTGAATGAAATTCTTTTCCTATTAAAAAAAAAAAGTTATTAAATGTACCGTGGTTCTTCTTGGAGCGCCAAAAGAAGCAATGCAGCAACAACTCTGTCACATAAAAAATGTGGGCTTTTGGGCCCATCAGTAAGAAAGATGAGAGTACGGTCTGTGAAGAATTTTTGAAGACCCGCAACAAATCGGCACTCCTAGAAAAGAATACGTACAAATGTTTGCTTCTCGGAACCTTTCGTGAATAAAGCCTGCCTGAATCCGAACGATCTCTAACCTCTCTCTCCCTCTTTAATCATCTGTGTTAGAATCAAATTAAACCCATTTGAATTGTAATTCCAGAAAGTACCCCATTGAATCCTTAGTGTATATCTACCTTCTTTCTAAAGCTGCCTAGAATTTGTTCGACGAAATTCCCAACAGAACTTTTCCTTTACTTACCTAATTCCATGCTACTTAAGGAGAGTTAGAACGTAGGTGAGTCATGATTCTTGTCTTTAAAAAGTTACTGGTGGAAATTGTTTGTTTCCATAAATATAAAGCAAAATTTCTAACCCTTTTTTTTTTGTCATTTGTCTTCACATTCAGGATTGACAACAAACATTTGGGCAATGCATCAATCGACAGAAATCCCGCCCTTGGCCATTTCAAAGTTAAGTGGTGAGCGCCTGTTGCTAGGAATTGGTCCCAGGTAACACTTTGACATTTTTGCTAATAGTACTATCAAACAACCCAAACCCGAAATGCACTCATGTCAACATCCTCAGCCCGCCTAATAGTAGTGTGAATTCAATTTGATCATGTGGCATTAATTGTCAACTGGATCACTCTGTAGCTAATAAAATGTTTTTTATGTTCTGATGCCATTGGTATAATGAAATATCTTAAACCTATCTCTACAGCTGTAATTAGACTTTTGTGTACATGATTAGATTCAATTAGATTTGAGTGCTTAATCGAATAGCCACTTATTAATTAGGCTTAATCAAACTACTCCTCATTTTACTTTATTTCTATATTCTGTAAATGAATATCTCCATAGCTCTAACAACTCTGAAATTTGCTCTTTTCTCTGATTACTGAATTTCCTCATTCATCAGTTTGTTACTTTACTTTTTCTTATATAACCTTAATCGTTAATTATGACAGCATTGGAAGAAATTATTGTTACTGGCGCAACCTGTTTATTGAAAAATTTGGGTTCCATTGTTGGTCGCCAGATTGATGTGGCTTGGGGTGTTGAAGATGAGCTGAAGAAGCTTAAAAACACCTTGGAGATGATTGCGACTGTAACTTCTGATGCTGAGAACAAGCAAGTCAACAGCGCTTCTGTTCGACTTTGGTTAAGATGGCTCAGAGATGTTGCGTACGATGCTGATGACGTTTTGGATGAGTTCTCTTATGAGGCTATGCGTCGATCCGAAATCCACCGGAAAAGAGATCAGGTACTAGAATTCTTTTCATCCTCCAGCGCTCTTTCCTTCCCTATTAAGATGGTTAATAAAATTAAGGCTATTAACAAAAAACTAGATGAAATTACTAGTACCATGGTCAAGTTTGAGTTGCAAACATCTGATCCTGATGATGATCTAAGAAGGACTGAGAAACAAGACCGGGAAACATTTCACTTCGTAGATGAATTGAAAATTGTAGGAAGATACGATGATAAGTCAGCCATAGTAAAGATGCTACTAACCCTCGACACATCAGCTGTAAGTTCTAGTCGACAAGAAAATGTTTCTGTCATATCTATTCTGGGTATGGGGGGACTTGGGAAACCACGCTTGCTCAGCTGGTCTACCAAGATGAATCTATAAACCGACACTTTGAACTTAGAGCTTGGGTCTGTATATCTGATGATTTTGACATCTTCAAAATCATAGAAAAAATCATTGAGTCAGTCACTAATGATAAGTGTCCTGATCTATCAAATGTAAGTGTCTTGGCTGATATGGTTCGGAAAAATCTACGGGGGAAAAGATATCTGTTAGTCCTGGACGATCTATGGAACGAGAATGCAGAAGACTGGGGGAAATTTAAGGACCTGCTAGGTGTGGGTGCTCATGGGAGCAAAATCTTAGTCACAACACGTAGTGACACGGTTGCATCCGTTGTTAGGGGTTTGATTCCACCTTACAATCTAAAATGCTTGTCCGTAAACGAATGCTGGTCCATTATGAAGAACAAAGCATTTTCTCCCGGCGGCGCATTGGAGACTCCAAACATGACAAAAATAGGAGAGGAAATTGCAAAACACTGTGGTGGTTTACCACTTGCTGCTAATGTTCTCGGAAATCTTATGCGCTTGCATAAAACCGAGACTAATTGGCTATTAATCCTAAACCATGATAGTTTGAAGACAATAGATGCAAGAACCAAAATCATATCAATATTAAAATTGAGTTATGATAAATTACCCTCACATTTGAAACTTTGTTTTTCCTATTGTTCTTTATTCCCAAAGGATTGGGAGATTAAGAGAAAAACTTTGATTCGACTATGGATGACTGAAGGGTTCCTTCATCCATCTCATGGTGGAAATCAAATATCACCAGAAGATGTTGGTAATGATCATTTTCATTGTTTGCTAGTCAATTCGTTTTTTCAAGATGTCAGAAAGAATAAGTTAGGTGACGTCAAGACATGCAAGATGCATGACTTAGTACATGATCTTGCCCAGAGTGTCAACGGTGTTCATGATATCAAGATTTTGAATTCAGGTGAAATAGAATCTATTTCTGAATTTCGCCGTTTACAGTTTGTTTTTAATGAACAAACATCAGAAACAATTTCAAAAGTCTTGAAAAAAGCCAAAAGACTTAGATCTGTTTTTTCCCTTGAAAATGATCATTTGGTAGAACGTTTACTTTACACCAAGAATCTGCACGTAGTTTGTTTGCTTGGTCGTCATTTTTTTAAAGTTCAATCTCCAATATCTAAGCTTAAGCATATGAGGTACCTTGACCTGTCACGTTGTAATTTTTATGGAGGACATGATGTGTCCATCAATCAACTTTACAATTTGCAGACACTAGTGCTTCATAGATGCCATGATGTTAAAACGATTCTGCTAGGCATTGGCTCTCTGAAGACATTAAGGCACCTTGATCTTTCGTATTCGGATGTTGAAACACTACCTGATTGTGTTGTTCAGCTTGCTAATTTGCAGACATTAGATCTAAAGCTTGCTAATTTGCAGACATTAGATCTAAATATGTGCAAGAGATTGGTAGCCTTACCTGTAAATATTGGGTCTTTGGAAGCTCTAAGAGTGTTGAAAGTAAAAAACTGTATAACTTTAAGAGTCTTACATACAGATGTGGGAACATTGACACGATTAAGGTGCCTGGATTTGTCAGTTACTAAGATCAAAGTATTACCCAAGTCCTGCATCAACAACCTTCGGAATTTGGAGTTAATGGTATTTGGAAAGTGTAGGCTTCCCAAAGAGATTAAAAATTGGGCAAAATTGAGAGTTCTTAAACATAAAAGAGAAAGAAGATGAAATGCCCAGAGGTATAGAGACTCTAACTTGCCTTGAAGTGTTAGAATCTTATGTGGTAAGAAACAGAGGAACCTTCTCTCGCAGTGGTGGTGATAGTGGGATTATAGAATTAGCCAATCTTAATTCTCTTCAGGTGTTGAAGATTTTCAATCTGGAATTTGTGAGAGGTGGTATTGACGCGGAGAGAGCGAAGTTAAAAGATAAGTTAAACCTCCATCGTTTGCATCTTAATTGGGGGTTCATTTTCGTTGATGACGATGAAATGACGTTTGATGAGGTTTTGGAGGGTCTCGAACCTAACCCTTTTTTGAGAAACTTGGAAATATATAATTTCCCTGGTATAAAGCTTCCAAAATGGATGGGTTCCAACTGCCTTTCGAATTTAGTGGAAATTAGCCTTTCCTGCGGCAATAGATGTGAGAAGCTACCAGCGATGGGGATGTTCCCATGTCTTAGGGTTCTTCATATTCAGCAAATGAAGTCAGTGAAGTGTCTGGGTGAAGGATTTTATTACCAGCAAGAAGAAAAAGAAGAAGGACGCGTCATCAGCAGCAGTAATGGTAGTGGTAGTGCTGTAAATGCTAATACAGTGTCATTATTTCCTTCGTTAATTGTGTTGGAGATCTGGCAGATGGAAAATTTAGAAGAATGGGTTGCTCGTCTTCTAATTTATAATTCATTTCCTTCTATGGAGAAGCTAGAAATCGAGTATTGCCCAAAACTGAGAAGCATAGCAATCTCATTTCCTTTTCTGAAGGAATTGATTTTGAAAGACACCAACACCAAGGCAGTGACTTCCATGTTTGCTACTGGAGGGCTTACTTCTCTCACATCCATTGATATATCATATTCTCCAGAGCTAATATACATCCCACTGGGCGCACTACTCCGAAGCATTACTCCGAATCTTCAAAAACTATCCATCCAATATTGCTCCAAGTTTCAAGGTTTTCTTGAAGATGATGATCTAAACAACTACAACAACAGGAAGGATGGTGATGAGGAAGCATTTCTCTATGCTTCTGAAATCAACTCCAACTCCTTTTCATGTCCTGAGATCAACTCCAACTCCAACAATAGAAGCAATTCCCTTCGCTCATTATATTTGGATGATTGTCCTGTTTTAACATTTACTTCTCTGCGGGATTTAACCATCTCTGATTGCTACAAATTGAAGGAGTCAATAACCTACCATCTCAAGCTATCTCTTGCCTTTCTTGAAGTGTTGGACGTTGATTTTTCTGGAAGTGAAGATGACAGCATCTAGAGACCCAACTTAAGAAGATTATATAGTTAATTTGATGGATCAGAAGAAGAAGTAGATCTGTTTTCTGCAATTCATCTATTTCAGCACCATCCAGTTCTAGTTACTACGAACAGGTTCCATCTCACACTCTCTGTTCCTCCCATTTATATCATTGCCTTAATTTTGTTTTCAAAGAAGTCATTCTCAGTATAAAAAATTGTAACAATTTTCCTACAGCAGAGTTGGGTTGCAAAAGTTTTTGTTTTCATTTACTGCTAATTGGAGTTTTACTACTTTCTTAATGTCTTGTTATATTAAATTTACCGTTGGTTTGGAACTGAACATAGGATTTGTATCCATGAATCTGCAGGAAAATGAAAGCATCGGTGTATATAAGAACAGTACCATAAGGGTTTGGAGATTACCCCAAGTTAGAGTGGTACTGCATGTTGAATCATTTCAGAGCAGTAACAGTGCAGTCTGACTTTCTCTTGTCTCACCGGTAAATAGATGCGATGCAATCCGAGAATCCTCCAATAATTATGCTTTTGTGATACTTTCTGGTCTTTGTTTCGGCTTCTTGTGCTTTGCAAATGATTGGTGGTGGTTGGGATGGCAGCCACCATAGTGATGCTCGTGGGGTTTCTGTGTTTTGCTTAGGGGGTTTCCCTGTTTTATTTTGGGACTACAAGAAGAAATGGTAACCAAGTTGTTCCCTTCAGGAACTGTATTGCTGTTGGCTGTTGAACTAAAAGAAAATTTTCATGTTTTAGTTGGAGCGCTTCAGTTCTGATGCAGGTCATTAAATTTCGAGAGCTAAAACAGAAAGATATGAACTGACAAATAGAAAGCTAACCTGGAAACAAAAAGCTAAAACAGAAAGATATGCAATCCGATTAAGCTAAAAACATTCAAATGCAACCTTGAGTAGCTTCGCTAAACCTGCATCTGCCATACTAACAATGCCGGCTCATCCCAGTACTACCCTTAGTCAGACCCGTCAAAGTCATGCATTTTCCCTGATTCTCGCAAATACTAGAAGTGAGAACTAAGAAATCCATCCTTCCTAGCAACAAAACAAAGAAACCAAAAAACTTCAGAAAAACAAAACACTGAATCCTAAACCCCGGCAACATCCATCCACCAAAAACTAGATTAAAATTCAAACAAAGAAATTCAAACACATCGCCAGACAAGTTCATTTTTGTTATTTAGAACGCGCGGTGGCAATATACTAATAAACTACAACTAAAATCAATTAAAGATTAGAAATAAAATAAAAGAATGGCCATAAATATGAATTCCTGGAAACAAAAAAAAAAAAAAATTCCACCATGCCATTTCTGTCAGAAAAGTCTGACAAACAGTTGGCGTGCTGATCACCTCAGTACTCGTACTATTTACTCTGCTCCCTCTGTATTAAAAGTCATCCTGCAGAACCCTACCTTTTCCCTTTCATTCTCTGTAAATCTCCTCTCTGTCACAACCGCCCCACTTTTTCACCTCAATCATCATCTGTAAATGAAAATGGATACAATGAAACTCAACACCACCAACCACCTCCTCCCCCACCACCACCACCACCGTGAAAAGATTGTTGTCGTAATGGGTGCTACAGGTACTGGTAAATCTCGTTTATCTATTGATTTAGCAACAAATTTCTCACCTTCAGAGATAATCAACTCAGACAAAATGCAAATATATAAGGGTTTAAGTATTACTACTAACAAGATCCCAGTTCATGAACGTTCCGGCATTCCACACCATTTACTCGATGAGTTCGACTCGTCTGAACACGAGCTAACTCCGTTTGATTATCGTTCTTTGGCTGATGAAACAGTTTCAGAGATCTTTTCAAGAAATTGTTTGCCGGTTTTAGTTGGTGGTTCTAACTCATTAATCTACGGATTCTTAACTAAAGAGCTTTCTAGTTCCGACTCGTTATCGTTATCGTCTTCTTCTTTAGATTTCTTCTGTTCTTCAGCTGAAGAAGACGGAGTTTCCGGTGAGTTACGTTATGACTGTTGTTTCTTATGGATTGATGTTGCATTGCCGGTGTTGAAAGAATATCTATCTCTACGAGTTGATCAAATGATTGATTCCGGTATGTTTGAAGAACTATCGAAATTCTATGAATGCCAAGAAGAAGAAGACGATGAAGAAAGAACTCCGGTGTGTCGGACTGGGATCAGGAAATCAATTGGTGTACCTGAATTTAAACGGTTTTTCAAGTTGTTTCCACCGGGAGAGAATAATTATTGGAATCAGCATTATACCAATGGGAATGTATTATGTACTAATGGGTGTATTGGAACCAATGGTGGTACGGCTGTGTCGTCCGTGGTGAAGTCGATACGCGACGGGTGTTTCGAGTGTGGTGGTGGTGGTGGTGGTGGTGGTGTAGAGAGGAGGAGGGAGATGAAGATGGTGTTTGAAGAAGCTGTTGAGGCTGTGAAATGCAATACATATGAATTGGCTATAAGACAGATTAAGAAAATTGAACGGTTGAGATTGATTGGATGGAATATACAAAAGTTGGATGCCACTGAAGTTTTTCGGGCTGTGTTGGAGTCGGATTCCGGTAAGTCGTCGGATATTTGGGATAAGGAGATTGTTGAGAAGAGTGTGAAGATTGTGAAGAAATTCTTAGATGAATAGAGGTGGTGGTGGTGTTTGGTCAGTTTTTCTCCTCGTATGTTTGAGATTTTCTTTGGCTCTTTAGAGTACATACATGCAACTTATGGTGAATATTCATGGCATTGTGTATACAATTTATAAAAATGTCAAAAAGGGATTCCATAAAATTGCGATATTGCAAATCTATTGTTTTGTGCATTTTGCTAGATTTGATTGCGAACAATCATAGATGTCAAAAAGCAAATCCCCATTATTAGTATAACCAGAGTGACCTTTTTATAAGTGTACAGAGTGACCTTTTTAAGGGAATCACCTAATTAGATTACAAATGCCACTGTATATTCCAACATGAAAATAATATACAGAACACAAATTTGTTTATCAGTAATTTATCTGCAATCTGACATGGGTGCGAGGCTTATAAATTTCTTCATCTTTAAATACTCACGGCTCCAAAAAAAAATTGGTTTTATCTTGGATGCATAACTTAAAGGAATGCTACCGCATATTCCAACACGAAAATGATGTAGAAAACAACAATTTATTAGCACTTTACTACAATTTGATGTGGTGGTGAGACCTGTTATTTTCTTCTTCACCATTAAATAACTTCATTCAACTGATTTATCCCTGGATGTACGTCTCGTTGGAAACCTACAACATATTCCAACATGAAAATAATATCCAAACAACAATTTACTGGCAGTTTATCCACAACCTGACGTGGCAGTGATATTTACTAATTTTTTCAATTATGGATATCTTCACTCAGTTCAAGAAAAATGATTTATCTTGAATGTAAACCTAACATTAATAAGCATACAATTCATTAGCACTATATGTACAATCTGACACGACGGTGAGATATGATATTTTCTTCACATTTGGATAAGCTCATTCAGTAAAAAAAATGATTTTATCTTGGTACGGCTAAGAGTAATATTATTGCTGAACAATTATTGAAATAACACTTTATCTACAATCTGACGTGGCAGTGAGACCTATTACTTTCTGGACATTTGAATATCCGCATTCAACACTAAGAAAAATAATTTTATCCTCGACGTACAACTCTGAGGAGTATATACAACTTTTGTTAATACAAATGTCAACATACCATGGTTGATTTTTCATATGGACTCTAGATAGATATTCTAGTCCTCGATATTATTAAACTCACTGGCTTGGAACTCGATGCTTCACTTGATTGCAGTCAACGATTCTTTGTACAAGAAATTGATAGATTCTATATAAAACTGATTACAAGGTCCTTGTTATTTTTGTACGACTAAGGGTAATATTACTGCTAAATAATTATTGATAAAGCATTTTATCCATAATCTGACGTGGCAGCAAGACCTACTATTTTCTTGATTTTTGAAAATCCCAATTCAGCACTAAAAAAATAATTTTATCCTCGACGTACGACTCTGAGGAATATAAACAACTATTAAAACAAATGTCAAAATACCATGGTTGATTTTCATATGGATTTTAGATAGATGTTCTATCCTCAAAATTATTAACTCAGAATAGGAAAGGATTTTGAACTCGCAGTGCATTCGCGGCTTCACATCCGTCGGATTATGGAGATTTGACATTAGCAAATTAAATACTTGACCACAGTTAAGTTGCTGGATTTTGAAAAATACGTCGTATCTTAAGAGAATATATTTCATGTATCTACTAGTACCAGAATTTCCCACGCAATATAACTTCATTGTTTGGGTGGATCTTTATCTCTTATTCTTTTAGGAAAAAGTAGGGAGTATTTCACGAGCATAGCTATATAAGATGGAGTTCCAACTGATAGAATATTTTATGTGTGACGTTCATAGATGAAAGTGAAGCTCATTTTAATTGTATTGATGTGTTAACAGAGACACAACGATCTTGCATCTACACATGAAAGATTGAGAAATGATGATTAAATAATCAAATATCAATCAATAATTAGCAAAAACCTAGCATGTTTAATAATGCTTCCAGTGCTAATTGCAACAAGTAGTCCGAGCAGTGACTGGTCTCAAGAAGAGATGAAATAAAACGAATAGTTCACTTCTTTGTAGAATTCACAGCAGCTCGTTAGAACAAAAGATCAATAACTAAGATAATAAAACAAGAAATCATCATCTAAAATTATAAAACGGTATTCTTTTAATTTTTGTTGTTTGTCTTTGATTGTTGCATCCTTGATAGGAATAGACAAAGCTGTGGTGTGTGTATATATCCCAGTGATTGGATAGAGGCTTATGCATTCATATAAAATCATTAACCCACTGTTATTATCCTGGTATACTAATTTATCAGAAAAGAAAACGTGATTGAAGGCGTTGTACTACGATGACAGAATTGTAATGAAATCTACTACTAGGTTTACGAGATTCTTGAGAATTATTTCTGTGATTTTCTTTCTGCAAGCAAGAGTTCAAATGTGGGATTTATGGAGTAAGATTCTAGGTTTTCCAAAAAGAATAAAAGATAAAGATCCTCTCTTGGAACCAAAAGTATCGTGTGGATACATGAAATATATTCGGAATTGCAAATAAGTATTTTTGAAACTCAGCAATATGACTGGGGTTAAGTACCCAGTTTGCTGATGTCAAATCTCCATAATCCGACGGATGTGAAGCCGCGAATTCATTTTTGAACTCACGCTGCGAGTTTAAAATTTTTTCCGAATGCATAGAACTTAATGTTTCACTTGATTGTAGTCAACGATTATGTGTACAAGAAATTCATAGATTCTATAAAAATCAATTACAAGGTCCTTAATTATTATCTTTGTACGGCTAAGAATAATATTGCTGCTAAAATAATTGTTGACATAACACTTTATCTATAATCTGACGTGGCGGTAAGACCTATTATTCTCTTGACTTTTAAATATCTCAATTCATCACTAAGAAAAATGATTTTATCCTAGATGTACCACTTCGAGGAATATACACAACTTATGTTAAACAAATGTCAATGTAACATTGTTGATTTTTCATAAAGACTCCAGATAGGGTTCTTCTAATCCTCAAAATTATTAAACCCTATTCTTATTGTTCATGGCATGGGACTAAATGCTTCACTTGATTGCGGTCAACGGTTCCTTGAACAATAATTGATAGATTCTATATAAAATCGATTACATGGTATTTGTTATCTTTGTACGGCTAAGAGTAATATTACTGTTAAATAATTGTTGACATAACAGTTTATCTACAATCTGACCTGGCAATGAGACTTATTATTCTCTTGAATTTTGATTAATGCACGACCATTGTACAACCTTTTTTTAAACAAATGTCAACATAACATGGTTGGTTTTTCACATGGACTCTAGATAGATGTCCTGATCCTCAAAATAAGTAAACTCCGTTCTAAGTTTACATAGAAGGCATGGGACTCAATGCTTCATTTGATTGCAGTCAACAATTTCTTTGAACAAGAAAATTGATATAAAACCGATTACAAGGTCCTTGTTATGTGGGGAGAAAAATACAACCATAAGAATTCAATGTGATGATGACCAAGACCAAGCCAGGTAGGAAGAAGCAAAGGAAAAAAGATGTTTTTTTTAATGTTGTGTGTATTTTTCAAGAGAGAAGAACGCGGGAAAGCATGGGAGTTGGGAGGTTGGTGTGATGTTGAGTTTAATCAATGAATGAATGAATCTTTTTGTTTTCTGTGTACAGAAAGAAAAACATGGGATGATGGAGTCTATTCTGTGGGACCCACGTCATTTGTTGCATAGGGCTGTAGGCATGGATGATACCTAGTTGGACCACGAGAACCATGGGGATACCTTACGATTGAAGTCTTGTTTATTTATTGTTGTTTGCTGAATAGGTGTGTAGTATTTTGGATCGGCATGAATGCAGGACAGTGGCGTGCTTTTGAAATTGTAATCCCAAGGTATTGAGGAAGAAGCTACAGTATAAAGAAAACATCCCAAGGTCTCGATGCCTCATTTTCTAAAAGTCCATACTGGCCGTATGCCATGTCTGGCAGGTGATGACAAGTATACTGTTATCACAGATTCCAGTGCACACACCCACAAACCGCATCTGTCATTTTAGAGATGACCATGGATATAAAATCAAGGGATCTTGAAGTTCATCGTATGGTTTTATCATTGTGTGTTCAAGTGCATGATAGCACGACTCTAAGAAAAATCGGGAAGTCTTGTTTATTTAACTGTTTCTAAAATTCCATCCATAGACTACCCATCATGAGAGAACAAATTAAATAAGCCAGTTTCTGAGGTGAATAGGAGAATATCTGGATCAGCATGACACTGGCGTGCTTTATAATTGTAATCCCAAGGTATTAACCCTTATTATATTCTAGGAAGGAATGAGTAGGCAATGACTCCAAAATTTCTAACCTAGTGGTCGTCATACGGCTGATCACACCAGTAATATACGCGTGCCTGGAGTACTTTGATACCTCGCATATACTTGTCATCGTAGCTAGTTGCCTAGTTGGTAGACGTCAAGCAGTCAAGCTAGGAATCATATAAGACAGCTAGGGAGGAGTTAAGAGGACTTATAGACTGAACTCCTGAACTCTGTAGACAGTGAGAAGACAGGGAGAGAGCTCCAAGATGGAAATATAAATGTTTCTGTATGGTGCCACCATACTGCCATTTGTATAAGTTTTTGATTCATCCAACTCATGCTGCAGACATTCTGAAAGCGTAGAAAGCTAGATAGGAGTGTATTTGGATCAGCATGAATACAGGCACAGGACAGAGGCGTGCTTTTTGAACATGGATACATTAATATTAAACAAACTCTCTATCCCAAGTTCTTGAACGACTAATTTTACTAAAACCTGATGCCACTCATATACTAATGCTCCCTATGGCCTATGCTTTAATCTCGCATCTCCAACCAGCATAGCACATCGTGGCACTTGGGATCCCAACAAGGTCCAGACCTAACAGCAGTGAGGTTGAAGTTAGATTTTTTTTTAAGGATTATGCGAACTTGTATATTCGTATACAAGTTAAGATCGCCAAAACACCAATTTTTTGTATCGGAAACAAGATTTGCTCTTTCGGATGTAAGAAAAACCAACTTGTAGTAGTAGAATAAGACAAAAAAAAATTCACTAACTCAAATTAATTTCCTAAGATCTTTCCAAAACTCAAAGCAAGTTTTCAAGCATTTTTGCAAGAATTTGAAAGAACTTGAACATGGGCTTGAATCCTTTCTGGGCGGGGCTAAGATCAAATAGATGAGATGACCACGAAATTGTGTGAAAATTAGGCCTGTCAATGGAAATCCGTTAACCGTTAGCCGAATCCGATTACCCGGTTGCCGTTACGTTTAGTTCCATTATATCCGTTATCCGTTATCCGTTACCGATAATGTAGCGGTTAATTTTATCCGACGGTGACGGCAACGAAAGACCTATTTCCGTTAGCCTTAGTTCCGTTAACCGCTAAAGAGGAGCATCCAATTGCGTTGTTAATTTTCTGTAAATTTGGTTCTCCACTTAGTCAGAGCTAGGGGCTAAACGTGTCATAAGCACAGTGTTCTAGATCATAACAGACTGTAGAATGATCCAATGGTCATTATAGAGTCGGTCCAGAACTCAAAATTTTCAGTTTTTCTTGATTCTTGATTTCCCTTCACTTATAAAAACCAGATGAACGAATCAAAAACCCATGCATTCAGTTTTACAGACCCAAAGCAAAAACAATCACTCCATTGAAGAAGAAGAAGAAAACAAAATGTTGCTGTCAATGAATCATCAAACAACACGACCCGAGTTCTTGCATTTCCCTTCTTCTTTCCATGGAAGAAGAATTCAACACAAACCACCTCTTCTTGTTTCTTTTCCTGCAAAAACGTAAGTACTTGATCATCATCTTCTTCTATTCTTCATCTCTGGGTTCTTCTAATCTTCTTCTTTCATGGATTCTTAGTTGGGTTTTGTTAATTTGATACCTACAGGGAATTCAATCTCAGGTTCTTGCATTCTGCTAGTAAATCTGTTCTTGTTTCTCCTGCAACAATGTGAGTTCATTATCATACCGGTTAATACCGGAAAATTAACCGTTAGCCGATAAGTCCGACGTAATGGCAATGGTTTTGGATTTTACAATTCCGTCGGCATTTAACGGATAACGGTTAACCGCTAATTTAAACGGCAACGGTAGCGGCAGAGCCATTATTTGTTACGTTAAGTGCCGTTGACAGGCCTAGTGAAAATTGGAAGCCTGGTTTTAAGGACCCCGTTTCTGGTTATGGGGCAACAAGGTAAGGCGAAATATGCAGCGTTGATGGCGGTATCCGCGGTGGTAGTGGTGGCAAACAATAATCTTTTGGAAGTTTTAGAAAATATACTTAAATTGGCTCTATGAGCTGGTTGGCTGGTGCCTGGCTCCGTTCCTCTAAGAGTTTAGATGGTTGACAATTGTATGCTTTTCCGCTTCTTATTAAGAAGAACTTATATGACAAAATCTAGTGTTAGAATAACAACTCAAAACACAGAACCAAATGGTGCTTAAAACTGACAATATACTTGACAAGCCCGAAAAAAGAAAAACAAACTCACATAGACCGGAACTGGTAAAAATTATGAATCACGGTATATGAATTACTTGCCTGAAATTTTAACCTTCCTCAAAATCACACCGAACTTGCCAACTTACCGATTCATGGTTCTTTCAGATTACCAGCGTAAGATATAGAAGAAACAGAACTAAAGATACAAAGCCAAGGATGAATTGCCAATGGGGAATTTAACACACTACAAGTCTTCATAACGGGACAGCCGAGATGCATATAATCATATGGAGAATAGTTGTACTTGATCATGACTCATCATCAAATATGCAGCGGAAGCCAAAATTTCTGACATAGCAGTGTGTGATTCTCATTCCTCATCGGGTTACGGGGATGCCAAACTGCTGGTACCCATTATACGACATGCCATCTCCACTGCCACTATCTTGTGAGGAGGTGGAACCAAGACGTTGGAGATGATTGTACCCTGAAAACAACCTATGATCGGGTGCCTCACTGTAGGATACACAAGTTGTGTCAGAATACAACGTGGTAGGAGCAACTGGATTGGCGGGTTCTGACTGACGAATTTCAGATTCTAATAGATTTCCCCTTGTTTGTTGGGAAGCCAACTCCGATGTATTCTCAACATTGGGAGGGGAAGAAGCATCAGTTTGCTGCTTTAGAAAACGTCCACCAGATCCTCTCACTCTCTTTACTGCGTGGAGATGCCGAGATTCGTGAAGATATGGCTGCAAATTAGTGAGAGTGTGAGACTCCTCGAAAAAATATTGAGCCACCAGAAACGAAAAATCGGTTTTCAGGGCAATGGAGCCTGGTGAGGTTATGCCAATCCCCATTAACTTCGTGATTAAGATTAGCAATATAATGAAATTCAAAGGGATAGTAAATCACAGTTGTGTATGTCGTTTCTCTCATTTTTGACACTGTCTGTGGGTTTGTTTCTATACACAATCAACCACAATTACGTATGGGATTGTAATGGACATACCTTTCGAGGTTTAACAAGTCTGTTTTGAGCCTCAAGTTTGGCACGGGTCTGTCTGCGTCTGAGGATTGCATGGTATTGTTTAGCATTCACAAAGATGGGTCCTGCTTCCGCAACCTCAACAGGCAGCGGGACTCGTGTAGGATTACCAACCATATCTGGAAGCATCTGCTTAAGTTCAAATAAGAAGTATATCAACAAAAGAAAGTTCAACACTACAGAAAAATAAAAAAAAAAACCATCCCGCTGGGAACTAAGATTTCATTATAATACTACTTACAACAGGCTGTGCTCCATAAGCAGCCACCATTGCACCATAGTAAGGATCAGCATAAGGGTAAGGAAGGTGAGTCTGAGGTCAAGAATGATGAGGAGCGGTCAGCATTACTTTCACACTCTTAAACACGAGACCACGAGGAAAAAAAACCTACCGTAGATTGATTAAAATCGATCTGTGAAGGAGGTAAGCTGAAATAGGGAGTTGCCTGAGTTGCAAAGGATTTAGCTTGAGCTTCCTCTTGTCTTCCATTATTTTCAGCGTGTCCTGCTTAAATCAAAGAACAACAACCACGTCAATATAATGATACCCATACAAGTTGAATTGAGAGATTTGGGATGAGCGTTTCCTCTACCTATAGTTGCCATTTCATGATGAGACTGAATAGTCGACTGACTGGAGGAAGAATCCTGATCTTTCTGTTGGGAACCTAATTGATTTGCATTTTGACAGTGTTGAGGTGGAGTGTCAACATTCAAACTTGTACTCCTGGACATAGAAGATGGTGGAATTTGTGACACAGACGAATTCCACCAAGATCGCGAACAACTATTAACAACGGAAGGGGATGCTGGGTGGCTAGAAAATTGGTGGGAGTCATTCCCTTGAATGTTCTGCATCCGTATTTTCAGTGTGTTTCACCTGTTTTGGTGGCCGCTGAAGAGTCTGCACAAATAAAACATAACAAACACCTAAATAGGCTGTGATAGTATACGTTCTACCAATTACCAGATAATAGTGCAATTTCGAATCAAAACTATGACACTCACCTATATCAATAGGCATAATCCTTAAAACAACCATATTCGATGTACTCAATTATATGACCATGAGACAAGTCCGTCCTAACACGATTGCTAGTTATATTCTCATGTAAAAAGTATTAACAGATCAATTACACAACATCCAAATTCGCACCAAATCTTCCCACAATATAAGACTGCAGTTTTAGATTGGTTATTTAGAATCTGAGTAAAATGTCAACTGGGGCTTAGCAACTCTCTTTTGTGCACCATGGACTTTAAGATCAACACAAACTACAGTGGCTTTCGCAATCCCACCCATATCCACTTAAGCGACTAACAGGAGCTAAAAATTGCATATGGGCATCAATATGGCACTGTCATTCGTGAATTAGACTAAACCTAATTGTCTTCTAATCCTTGATCAAGACATCCACTCAAAAACCAATTAGTAATCAGAATTAATCAGTATGACAAAACCGACGGTTGTACAAAAATCGATAAGAACAACAAATCCAGAAAACCAATAACTAGCTATGAAATTGAACCCTGATAAAACAATCAAACAGATGATACTCATTAGATTGAAACACTCTAGAATCCAACAAAAGATTACCCGCACAAACGAGATTGAATTTGAATTAGCCAATTAGGTCAATCAATATACTAATACACTGCAAAATCCAACAAGAGATAACCCGGACAAACGAGATTAATACACGAAACTAGCGAATAGTAGAGCAATCCCTAGCATCAACAAAACCAACAAAGATTGAATCTTTAATTACAAAACAATCCAATCAGAAAAACTTTCAATAACCCATTATTCCAATTACTAAATTACTTATAGAACAACAAAAACATACCCATATATGGAAACACCAATAGAACAAGAAAACAAAACACCCAAAAAGCAATCCCTGCTTTTATTCCTTACAGAATCATAATCAAACTGCCATAAACAATCAATTCAAGTACACATACAGCTCTGATTTAATGAATGAAACAGTACAAGCTACAAAGAATATTTAGGAGGATAAAAAAAAGTACAGAAAAGCTGAATAAAGAAAGGGAAAGAAGGACTAGTACTTGCACACATACCTTCTGGGAATTGGTAAAGTGAGAGGGGATACAAGGATGATAAGTGATGTTGTTGTTGTTGTTGGGATAGATCTGGGCATGTCTCCCAACTTCCAACCCTCAAACCCAAAAGCCAATAACTATCCCTCTAGTCTCTGTCAAATTGAAAAAGAGGGAGGGACCCAAAATTCCTTATTGTTTTTTTGTTGTTTATTACTTTGACTCACCAATTCAAAATTCAATCTTTTTCTTGCTGGTTGTATGAGTACTAAGTAAGCAATATGTACTCAAAAGATGGATTCATTAACTATCTCAAAATTCACCACCACCACTCTCTCTCTCTCTGCACCCACCAACTTGTGTTTAAAATTTCTTGTTTTCGACTATTTCTCAGGTTTTAGCCGCCCTACCTACCTAATTTTAGTTTTCCTCACAACAGGATCCTGATATGTACCACCTATTAAAGGTTAAGGGCACCCGCAACTGGTCGAAATTCCGGAAAACTTCTCTCACAGACTATCCCTTATCCATTTTGTCCTGCAGTGTTATTTTGTCCTTTAGGAAAAGGGGAAACTTAGTGCCTCGAGATGTGTGCTGTGATATTCCCAAGTCACTGAAGCAGCAATCAAATACAAAGGATATAATAAGTGGTCAACTTAGTCAAAGGTGTAAGGATAAGTTCAGATTAATTACTTTAATTATAATGTGATTAAGAGAAGAATTTCAATGTAGTTTGACCCGTAAAAAATTCAAGGCCTCACCATTCCACCGGCATCAAAATAAAGGAATCAAAATTCACAAAATTGGTTAAAAAGACCAAAATCAATAATTTCTGGGTGAAAAGAATATCTAAATTTTAATACTGTTTAAATGGACAAAAATTTAAAAATAGACAGGATGTAAACAGTTTCAACATATCCATTTTCAAATATTTTTTTTTTATTTTTAATTTACATCAGGATGCATCCAATTTCATTCTTGCTATTTTTTAAGTTTAAGTCAGGATGAATCCAGTTTCATCCTTGTTATTTTTATGGTGTCTATTTCACCCATACTAATTTTTTACTCGTTCATTTGAACCATGTTTTAAAAATATTTGTAAAAATGACTCATTTTCCGATCAAAATTAGCCGTAGTTGTTTGGCTTAATTTTCAACCAAAGAGTGATGTGAATGCCATGCCAGGCCCAGTCTTTGGTATCGTTTGCTCATCCTTGTTATTTTTATGGTGTCTATTTCACCCATACTAATTTTTTACTCGTTCATTTGAACCATGTTTTAAAAATATTTGTAAAAATGACTCATTTTCCGATCAAAATTAGCCGTAGTTGTTTGGCTTAATTTTCAACCAAAGAGTGATGTGAATGCCATGCCAGGCCCAGTCTTTGGTATCGTTTGCCCCACCACCAATAAGATAGAAAGCCAATCACAATTTTCATTTCTATTTTCAATTCAAAAGGAATCGTCAAACCATGACAAAGTCTTGCTTCCCAGATTCCATCCACTTCAGAGAATCATTTGATGTACGTGTGCCGTTGTACTTACTCAGTTTAAGCGTGTTTAGAATCTATAGGTGAAATGTAGACCGATTTGATCAGTTTCTATTCATGTTCCGTTAACCCTTCTTTCTTTCTTTTTTGCCGGATTTTTTTGGTGTTATACTTATATTGCATGTTCTAGTTATTTTATTTTCACTAATTTTTTTCTTAAACCCAACATAACCTTGCATCATTAGAAGCGACTCGGTTAGAATTAGGGACGACACATAAGACAAAATAGGATGAAAATACTTATATGTCCCTTCATAAACGGTAGTTTAGTATTATCTTTTTATCTACAGATTGTGATTATGTTCTTTTCTTCTTTGAGAAATCCAAAATTTCATTGATTTTGAAAATTTTGAATTTTGGGCTACTACCACAATCGGTAGATAAATAACATCACGATAGAAATAAACATCACGAAACTACCGATTGTGCAAATAGAGAAACTCAAAATTCCATTGGTTTTTGAAAATTTTGAATTTGGGGCTACTACCACAATCGGTAGATAATGAGCATCACGAGACTACCGATTGTACAATCGGTAGATAATACACATCCCGAGTCTACCGATTGTGAAAATAGAGAAACTCAAAATTCCATTGGTTTTTGAAAATTTTGAATTTGGGGCTACTAGCACAATCGGTAGGTAATAAACATCACTAGACTACCAATTTTATAATCGGTAGAAAATTAACATCACGAGACTACCGATTGTGCAAATAGATAAATTCAAAATTCCATTGGTTTTTGAAAAATTTGAATTTGGGACTACTACCGTCATCCGTAGAAAATTAACATCTCGAGATTACCATTTTAACCAACGATTATAATTTTCGTAACACAAACCAACATACATTAATATAAACTACCGATTGTAGTATTGTCTACCGATTATGAAGGGCATTTTTATCATATCGAAAAAAAATTAATAAGGGGTGGCTTGATTTTAGGTTTGGGTGACCCTATTTTGTCTTATATGTGACCCCTCGTTCTAACCGAGTCGCCCCTAATGACGCAAGGCAACATAACCTTGAATTTCCATTAATAAAACAGTTCCCTTATTTTATTTTTTATTTTTTTTAAAAGGTGGATTTTATAAAACAAAACTTCAAAATAGGCAGAATTTTAATTTCAAAATGGTCTTTTACTTGTATATCTTTTGTGAGCCAATCACTACGTGTAAGCATCATATGAAGTGATCTCATGATAGTATAACAAGAAGGATGCATCGAGTCATGCCTCAAAAGGTGATTACATCTAAACTGAGACGCCTGCTACACCACATGAGTACTAGAGATAGGCACTAAAGATGACTTACTCACCAAAACAGATTTTTCCCTTTTCAAGGAGTTGCATTGTTCTTGGGATAGTAAGAGAGATGCACAAAGTTTCTGTTTTTCAACATGACAGATGTTCAATTCTGATGAGTGAGTTTTTTTTAAGCGTTCTTCTCTAATTGAGTCTTCCTTAACAGTATCTTCAAGCATACTAATCTTTTCACGCTGAAGAGTAGTTTCTTGAACAAGGTTTTCAATATTTTTAGAAAAAGACTCAACAATATTATAGAGTTCACGTTCTCTATCAAGAGACTTCTCAAGTCCACCAGTGAGCTGAGCATATTTTTCTTCAAGAGATCAAATTTTAGAAGATTGAACATCAATAATCTTAGAAGATTTTTTTAAGGTTCGTGTGAGTTCCATTTCAGATTCTGATATAGTGTCAATTGTCACTTTAGAGGGAATGATACCAGAATCTGATAACATAAGTTTTCTACCTCGGGATTCGGAAGAATATTCTAAGGAGTTATCCTTTGAGGTAAACTCAAGACATTTGGCATAATAAAAAACTTTGGAAGACATTTCTATGTGCGTAAAAGAGAGATACTTCTATCAATAGAAATCAGATTGCTACAAACACAGACTTATAAGGTCTTAGCGTGTTTGCCTGCTATGACACCAATTGAAAAAGCGGTGGTATAACAACCACACCCAATAATTCGTTCCGCAATCTGTATGGACTAAACTCCAATATAATTCCGAAAGTTCTAACTTAAAAGCGAGCTCAACCAAGAAAGATATCAAAGAGATTTATCCTTATTTCTCAACACAATCAGCAAATCGAACAGATAAATATCCGTGAGCCTGATTGATATGAGAAATAACTTGGACGGTACCAAAAACCAATGTCCAAGTGTCAATCAAGTTTTATCCAACGATCAAGGTCGGATTTATCAACTGATTGAACTACGCACAACCTGTGATATTTCAATTATATAAAAAAATATAATGCGGAAAAGAAATAACATAGACACCAAAAACTTTGTTAACGAGGCCAAATGCAGAAAAACCCCGAGACTTAGTCCAGTTTTGAACACCTTAATGTATTAAGCCGCTACAGAAACTAGCCTACTACAAGTTAACTTCGGACTGGAATGTAGTTGAGCCCTAACCAAGTCCCACACCCATTAAGGTACAGTCGCGTTCCTTACGCCTCGAGAACCACGTCAGATTCTACGCACTTGATTCCCTTAGATGTTCTCACCCATAACTAAGAGTTTCTACAACCCAAAGTCGAAGACTTATAAACAAATTTGTCTCCCACAGATAAGTCTATCTGATAGATAAATATGTATCCCACAAAAATACGTATGAAGTTTTGTTCCGTCTTGTGATAAATCAAGGTGAACCGGAACCAATTGATAATACGGTCTTATACTCCGGAAGAGCATCCTAGAAATATCAATCACCTCACAATAACTTAACTTTATGGTGGTATAAGAAGTTACTGTGGAATCACAAGAGTCTGAGACGAAGAACTGTTGTGATTACTTTTTATATTTTACCTATCGAAGATAAATCTCGAGTAAATCATAGAGAAGATAAAAATCAATACGATAGAACAAGTAAGATCAGAATACGCAACTACAAATAAAATAGTTGGATCTGGCTTCACGAATTCCAAATGAAGTCTTCAAGTCGTTAACCTATAATGGTTTTGAAAAAACCTAGGTAAAAGGAGAATTGACTCTAGTTTGCAACTAGGACATATGAAAGTGTCGGGATTAGGTTTTCCAGTTGCTAGAGTTATCCCTTATATAGTCTTTCAAATCAGGGTTGCTTACAATCAAAGCTAAGATATCTTAGTAACGAAGCATTCAATATTTATTTCAATTGATGATCTAACGCACAACCTGTATTATTTCAATTATAAAGATAAAACAATATAATGCGGAAACTGAAATAACACATACACCAGAAATTTTGTTAACGAGGAAACCGCAAATGCAGAAAAACCCCGGGACCTAGTCCAGATTGAACACACACTGTATTAAGCCGCTACAGACACTAGCCTACTCCAAGCTAACTTCAGACTGGACTGTAGTTGAACCCAATCAGTCTCCCACTGATCCAAGGTACAGTTGTACTCCCTACTCCTCTGATCCTAGCAGGATACTGAGCACTTGATTCCCTTATCTGATCTCACCCACAACTAAGAGTTGCTACGACCCAAAATCTCAGGCGTTAACAATAAACAAATTTGTCTCACACAGACAAGTCTATCAAAGGATCAATGTGTCTCCCACAGAAAAACCCTAAAGTTTTTGTTCCGTCTTTTGATAATAATCAAGGTGAACATGAACTAATTGATAATCCAGTCTTATATTCCCGAAGAACAGCCTAGATAAATCAATCACCTCACAACAATCTTAATCGTATGGTAGCGAAACAAGATATTGCGGAATCACAAACAATGAGACGAAGATGTTTGTGTCTACTTTTTATATCTTGCCTATCGAAGATATCAATCTCAAGCCAATCAATATGATTGTACTCGTACGATAGAAGATGCAAGATCAGATCACACAACTACGATAAAAGTAGTATCGGTCTGGATTCACAATCCCAATGAAGTCTTTAAGTCGTTAACCTGGTTTTAGAAGAAGAAAACCAAAGGTTAAAGGAGAAACGACTCTAGCACGCGAACTAGTATCACACGTGAAGTGTGGGGATTAGTTTTGCAGAGTTGCTAGATGTCCCCTTATATAGTCTTTCAAATCAGGGTTTCGCCTTGGTCACAAAGCAAAAAATATCCACTGTTACATGAAAACCTGATTTAGATTCAAGCTAATATTTTTTAATCTTTAGATCGAAAACTTAGCTTGTTGTACACAAATGAAATGCACGCTTCTAGGTTTGTTAACCGTACCCAAACGTGTACATTTTTGGTTCAACAATAGTTAACCAAAAGGTTAGTCGTATGAGCATTTCATACCAACCATATTCTTCTTCACCATAACTAGTTCAAATGACTCAAATGAACTAGTTAGAGAGTTGTTCAATTGCAAGAAAATCTTATGTACTACACAAGACAAAATTGAAGCAAAGATGATTTGATTCACTCGAATCGGTTCATGAACTTTATAGCCACGGTTTGCAAATTGCATTCCTAGTATTTATAATTTTAAGTTCGGAAATCATCTTCAGATATATAACCTCCTTAAGTTCGCACACTAGGTTCGCGGACTTAAGCAACCGGGCAGAGTTTACAAACTCCAGCAGAAAATCTCAGCAAAGACTTTCCGCCGGTTCGCGGACTGGTACTCACGCAACTAGTTTGTCAACTCCAGCAGAATTTCTCGTGATGAGAAGTTCAGAAGTTCGCGGATTGAGTTCGCAGACTTGGAAACAAGCCATTCTTCCGGTTTTTCTTGATCAACAAAGTTCGCAAACTTTGGTCAAGGAATAAGACTTATGCACATATGTGTTTCCACAACAATACGTATGTCCATCATTGGTTACGTAATCTGAACTCTCATTCCAACCATTGAAACATTATTAGAGGACGTTATACAGTTGTTACACCACTTCTCGTCAAAGCAATTTACAAAGTGATTGAAACATATCATAAATTTCGTCACTAGCTAAAGATAAACATGGTCGAAGCGAAACACTTACGAACACATATTTCGAGATATAGATAGGCGAGGTATACTCGGCTCGAAATACCAAATGTGTATAATCTAAGTCTATATATATAGCATACGACTTTTTGTCTCAAGAAGTAGGAGATAGAGTAGATAGACTTTTGAGTGACAGATAAGTTCAAGTCTTCACATACCTTTTTGTCGAGAAGTTCCACCGGTTCCTTGAGTAGTTCTTCTTCTTGTATGATGAATCGCCATGAAGTCCTTGAGCTCAACTACACTTTCTATCCTAGTCCGAGACTTAGCTATAGTAGACTAGAAATCAAGACTTATAGTTTTGATCACTAACATTGACAAACATGCTTGAGATAGCAACGCATGCGAGTTCGACCGAGCAATGCTCTAACAAATGCATTATGTGCATGGTAGTTGTCATTTTATCTACAAATCAGACATCTTATATGTAATTCTTATATCTTTTCAGTTGAAATAGGGAAACATGTGGTTAAATGAAACAATTATGGTTATTTTGAGTTGTTAAAACACTTTTTCTTTCAAGGCAGTTCGTACGAGCAAGCGTGGTCCTAAGCCAGGTTTGTTGGACAACACAATTGATTATAATGGAAATGATGATGAGGAAATTTTAATATCTCAAGAGACTCAAAAGTTTAGTATGTTACAGAAATACTCTGTTTGGGAAGTTATAGATCTTTGATCATGAACATACATCCAAATCCAGAAAAGATGTTGCTTTGAAAGCACAAAAGAACACTAAATTACTTGACAAATGTAAAAGTGTTTGCATCTATGAAGATAATCTTTCAGAGGCTGATTCATCAGATGAAGATCTTGACAAGTCAGTATCTTTGATCAAAAGACAGTTTAGAGACCTTCTTTTGAAGAAAAGTAAACGGTTTTCCAGAGATAAACTTAGGTCATCAGTTAAACCTCATAGTCGTACTCTGATACGGTGTAGAATAAACCTTATTTATTATCTATTGGTTATGCTTTCTTTGTTACTTTTCGTGTGAATTATGTATATTATGTGTGTTTTTGAGTTATTAGGTACTCTGGAGTCGCATGGAAGAAAAGAAGAAGAAATCATCCAAAATTGAAAAAGAAAGGACAAAAAGGTCATTTCACTGCGAGCAATATTGGCAGCCCATCTAAGGATAAGGGGCAACCCACAGAAGTGCTAAAAACACCCAGCAAAAGACTATGAGACATCCAGTCTGGGGTGGATCTTATCCTTGGGGTGTACCAAATCCAACCCACCTCATAACCCTACATGAGAGACGACTTTCCTCTCATTCATCACATTTCCATTTTCCTGAAATTGAGAAAAGAAGAGAAGCAGCAGTTGCTGCTGTTGATGAGACATTGAGACTAGATCGAGAGTTAGACAGAGAAATCGTGAGAAATTGGAAAAGAATGTTCATAGCTCGTAGAGAGGAAGAATCAGCGAGACCTGTTGCTGGAATCGATTTAGATCGAGAAACAGTGAAGAAATTAAGGGGGGTCTGTGGGTTTTCTTGAAATCAACAGATGAGAAGAAATAAGGGTCTGGTGGTGATATGAAGATCTGAAGCTGTTTGGTGTTAATGGATTTTCGGTGGAAGATGAAGTGAAGAACGAGATGGGTTCTGCTGTTGGATTTAAGGTACAAATCGAGAATTTGTAAAGAAATTGGAGGTGTTGGGAGGCGATGGATTTGGATCTAAGATATGAATAAATGGGTTCGAGCAAAGAAGGGAAAGTGCAGGTCTTAATTGCAGTTGAAGGATATGGAATTGGTGGTGATAATCTGTGACTAATAAAAATTGGAAAAGAACATAACTTGAATCATTGTTTTGCAACGAAGAAAGATTCCTTGATCTAATCTCTCTTATTGATTTCAACTTTATCTTTTTAATTTCCTTGGTTATTCTTTTACTTTATAAAATCTAAAACCCCCCTTTTTTGTGACATTATAAGACAACTAGAACCTCTTGTTCCTCGTGGGAACGATCCTTACCATCGCTATATTACTTGTTAACTAGTGAGAAAAGTATTAATTAATTTGTTGTGGTTACGACACGCATCAAATTTTGGCGCCGCTGCCGGGGAGCAGCGGACTATTTTAGTTATTTTTATTTTTCTTTTTGCTTTATTCTTGCTTTGTTGGATTCTATATCGTATCTAACTTAGTTTTTTGAGAATCTTATTTCAGGTACCAGTTTCCCATGTATGGTGGACAAGAGCAACTATATTACAACAATCCATACGGTTTTCAACCTCAACATTATGGCAACTTCCAACCATCCTTAGGATATATACTTTATGGATATTCTTATACATATCAACAACCTTATGACGGGTATGTAAGTGAACAATCACTAGGAGGGGAGGATAGTTATGCTTCTAAATCTATGCGTGATCTCCTTGGTGGAAGGCAACCTTGTTTGAGGGAACTTGATGAAGGCCTAGCATTGCATGAACCAATTCTTGAATCTAAAAGAGCTTTAAGAATGGAGCGTGAAAAACGTTATTATATGGGTTACGATGATGATTTTGAACCTTATGAAAATTATTGTAACAAGGATAAAGTTATTCCAACTCCGGATCATAATAACGATCCTTCACCTATTCAAAAAGAGGATATTGGGTGTGACTTACCTATTGTTATAAACGGTGTAACACTCTCACAAGAAGATTTTGAGATTTACACCGAAGAAGATTTTATGAGAGAGGAATGGCCCGATTCCGATGATGAAAATGTTAAAGAGATGATGCTCGAGAACGAAACCGAATTGAATGATATTGTGGAAGACCCAATTGAACTTTCCAAATATTTTAATGATGCCAAGACTTTGGTTAAGGAAGAAAACGACAAAGAATGGTTGCAAGGTTTGATAGAGGACCATGATATACAAGAGGTAAGTAATTCACTTGAATTTTTTAAGGATGAAGAGAATTCTGTAATACAAGAGATTTTGCAAGGTTTGTCTAAATTTTTGCATATTGATTCTTCTCCTTTACCTCTTATTGGTTTGAATGTATGTGCTTCAAAAGTATTTTTGGATGATTTTGTTTCTAGATATCCACCATTGGAAACACTTGATGCTAACACTATGCAGGTTTGCAAAGAGAAATACATGGAAGTTCCCAAATTCTATGTTCTTTATACACTTCCGAGTGTGGACAAGAATAAGTGTGGAGGAAATTTCTACCGGACGATAATTTCACTATTGTTTTCGTGTGCTAATATTTGTATGAAGCTAGTGTTTGCAAAACAGGTACTATGGGTGGATCCCCAAATTTTCCGGCTGTTAGTATATGGGGAGTAAATCTTACAAGTGGCAAGTCGGGCCGTCGACTTTAAAACAAGTGCTTAATGGGAGGCAACCCACATGTTTTGTATTTCTTATCCTTTTACTTTCTATTTTCTTTTGGTTTTGTTTATTTATTTTTTTCTTGTTCCATATCATACTAGGATTTCCCACCTTGACTTTACTTGGACGATTCAATTACATTGAGGACAATGTAAGGTTTAAGTGTGGGGGAGTGGTTAAGCATATTTAAATTTTTTTTGCATAAAACCTCCAACTTTTAGAGATTTTAGAGTCACTAGCATATTTCTAGGTATGTTTACATAGAGAACTCTGACCGACATAACTGAACTTGGAAGTGTTAGGGAACTACGATCGGATTTCTTGCTTGTTAGACTGTTAAATAATGGATTTAATCATGCCGGTGATGCAGATTAGGAGCAGGGAGACATGCATTATTAGAGTTGCTGATCAATCATTAGTGGAGACTACCATATTTATATCATGCGAGGCACCGACCAGAAATTCTTTATAAATAACTAAAGATCTTTCTTTTGAGTGTGTGTCACCGTACGTTAATTCCGGGTAGAATGGTGAGCTACCCAACCTACCACCAATAGAAGCACTATTCTTTGATCTCTTGAGTGCTAATTTTGTCAATCATGAGGGTGACATCTATATATGAAAGCCTCCTTCTTGTAGTTCTATTTGCAGTTAGCACCATTCTCTCTCTCGACAACAACGGATCCATAGAAACATCATCATTAACAAGTGAGCGACATCAAAATCTACAAGGAAAGTTGAAAAAGTTCAACGTTTATAAGCAACGGAACAACAAAAGAGAAAATTTCATATCCAAGTAAAGAAACTAGACAATGAGCGGAATTATATATACATGTTGATGACTTATTTACAAGAGCAAAGAAAAGCAAAAGGTGAGAATTATTGAAGTTTATGATTTCGAGACGATACAAGTTGTGAGGAATCAAGCGGTAAAGTACTTTTCCCACGGCCATGGTTTGTTTTTATTTTCACATTGTTTTGTATTTATTTCTATTGTCTCTAAAAAAAAGTAAATTAAAAAAAAAATGAAAAAATGAAAAGAAAAAAAAAATGAAAAAAAAATGATGGCAAGAGAAATTTTTGTTTTTATATTTTATTTAATAATCCATGGGGAAGAAAAATCTATAAAGAAGTTTCAAGCGACAAGGATTTAAGGTAAAGAGTTACAAATTGTCAAGGAATTACGAAGTTCGAGATTTTATCATCAATGGTTGAAACCAAAGACGAAAACCAAGAAGATAAAAACAAGGAGCGCAAGACGTTTCTATTGGATGCTGTGAGAGTGGTGATATCATCATTGCAATCGGATGTGAAGGTGAGTAAGTAATCTCATCCTTGATAATAGTGGTTGATTTCCTTTCTTAGAGATCGTCATAAAAATGGTTTTTCAAAATGTTAAAAGATGTGGGTTTTTAAAATATTTCGGAAGTTATCCTTCCCACCATTCAACGTGTTGCAGGATTTGTTTCTTAATTTCTACCTGCACACATGGGAGACCCATAAAAGTACGTCTTTTGAGTGCAATTTCATAAAACCCTTTTTGGTGAGGCAGAAGTCGAGGCGAAATGCTTATTGATCGCTCTCAAACATGCGTTCTCTTATTATGGTGTGGTTATTTCTCACACAACATTTAAGAATGAGAACATGTTCTTTGGTATTTCTAACTTCTTATTACTAGCATGCAGAAACTTTATGTCCTCATAACTCTTTGGATGCTTGCGGCGCTGGAAAGCTTTGAAGTTGTATGTTTTAGTTTAATTTGCTCGAGGACTGGCAAAGTCTAAGTGTGAGGGAATTTGATAGGGTGTAGAATACACCTTATTTACTATCTATTGGTTATGCTTTCTTTGTTACTTTTCGTGTGAATTATGTATATTACGTGTGTTTTTGAGTTATTAGGTACTCTGGAGTCACATGGAAGAAAAGAAAAAGAAATCATCCAAAGTTGAAAAAGAAAGGACAAGAAGGTCATTTCACTGCGAGAAATATTGTCAGCCCATCTAAGGATAAGGGCAACCCACAGAAGTGCTAAAAACACCCAGCAAAAGACTATGAGACATGCAGTCTGGGGTGGATCTTATCCCTGGGGTGTACCAAATCCAACCCACCTCATAACCCTACATGAGAGACGACTTTTCTCTCATTCATCACATTTCCATTTTCCTGAAATTGAGAAAATAAGAGAAGCAGCAGCTGCTGCTGTTGATGAGACATTGAGACTAGATCGAGAGTTAGACAGAGAAATCGTGAGAAATTGGAAAGGAATGTTCATAGCTCGTAGAGAGGAAGAATCAGCGATACCTGTTGCTGGAATTGGTTTAGATCGAGGAACAGTGAAGAAATTATGGGGGATCTGTGGGTTTTCTTTAAATCAACAGATGAGAAGAAATAAGGGTCTGGTGGTGTTATGAAGATCTGAAGTTGTTTGGTGTTAATGGGTTTTCAATGGAAGATGAAGTGAAGAACGAGACGGGTTCTGTTGTTGGATTGAAGGTTCAAATCGAGAATTTGTAAAGAAATTGGAGGTGTTGGGAGGCGATGGATTTGGATCTGAGATATGAATAAATGGGTTCGATTGAAGAAGGGAAACTGCAGGTCTTAATTGCAGTTGAAGGAGATGGAATTGGTGGTGATAATCTGCGACTAATAAAACATGGAAAAGAACATAACTTGAATCATTGTTTTGCAACGAAGAAGGATTCCTTGATCTAATCGCTCTTATTGATTTCAACTTTATCTTTTTAATTCCTTTGTTTATTCTTTTACTTTATAAAATCTAAAACCTCCATTTTTTGTGACATTATAAGATAACTAAAACCTCTTGCTCCTCATGGGAACGATCCTTACTATCGCTATATTACTTGTTAATTAGTGAGAAAAATATTAATTAATTTGTTGTGGTTACACACACATCATACTCCTTCTAAAAACAGGGATGCTGACGAAACTGATGACGAGGATATGCCTCAGTGCTTTAAGTGTAAAGGATTTGTTCATTTTGCAAATGACTGTCCGAATCGCAGAAAATACATTGGGAACAAAGGTCTTGCTGCAACTCTTGGTGAAATGTCCTATCAGTATGATTCTAATGAAGACGAAAAGTCAAGTGTTGCACTTCTTTGTGAAAATATTGATTTTGATGATTGTATCCATACATATATCAATCTTGATATTCTTTCAGAAGAAACCTCAACCGGCCTGGAAGAATAAATTGACCTTTCTGTTGGAAACTCTCTGTCTGATTTTTCAACGTTCCATTATGTATCTAGCTGCTCACACATCCTTGGCGTCTGAACCATCCTCCATGTTGACATGCTCTTATTTCTCTCTCAAAGGTCATGAATTCTCAAAGTGTTTCAAGTACAAACATTAGATAAGATATGTCAACAAACTTCAACGAAGAGCAAACCGAATAGCCAACAAGCTCAAACTTGTTCAGAAATCCCTCGAGGTATGGAAAATCATCTCATCTTCGAAGAAGTTAGTTTCCAAGGAAAAGACTAGACCACTAGAGAAAAGAGTACGGTCTAAAATGTCTGTGAAACAGTGTTCTATGAATTCCTTTCAAAAAGGTTATGGTTATGGCGGACAGATTATTGTTCACCACAGCACAACTTGATTGTGTTGTTTGGTGCATCTTGTCTCACATGCCTGATCAAAACAGACAAGGTTGTGCACACCTCATGCTTTAGGAAAAGAGAATTGTTTTAAGTAGTTTTGTTTCTCTCTTCTTAGTTTTTTTTTTTTTTTTGCAAGATTGGAATTCGCTCATCTTTTCATATCTAATTGATATTGAAAGGGACTTCCCTGTTAATCAATAAAAGAGGGTTATTCTCGACAATTCTACCCTCTTTAGGGTTGTGAGCTGTGCATGCACGAACCAGTGTGTTTAAAGGTTCCGTAAACCTACATTCCTTTTTCCTTCTTTTGAAAATCTTTTTATCTTAAGACTGCTTGTTGAGTTTAAATTGTGATTTCCTCTCACAATCTCGTACGCATATGGATATTTCAAGCATCATGTCTTCTGACGGAAAATATGTTAATATGATTGTTAAGCCATCAATCATGAAGGAAAAAAGATAAATCTCCATTACTTCCAACTTTGAAAAGAAAAAGAAGGAATGTGAGGAAACCAAGAGTTGTTCCTTCGAATTCTCAGAAGTTTGCTGGTGTTCTTGAAGAGTTGAAGGAAACAAGGAGGGAGATTCAGCAAATAAAGGCTATTGTTTTGAGAACTCTTGAAATTCAGAAGGCACTGGTTCGACATCATCATCCAACAAAGTTTGTTGGAATTGAATCCTTTCTTCATGAACCTTATGTTCCCATGGCTGTTGACGACAAGGAGTTCGGGGACGATAAATAATTTTTCAGAGGTCTCAATGTCTAGGAAACTTCTTATAGGAATTTTTACTTGTGTTTTAAGAAGGATAACTAGGGTTTGGAATAGCAATTATTGTGAGTACACATAGCTATTGCCAACGTTTTCATCTTGCAATGTTTTTAGATTTATTTATTTAAATTCTAAGTTATTTGGAAGATGATTTTTGCAGTATTATTCTTTATGGTTTTATATATTGTAAATTGTTATGGGATATGTTGTTTACGTCCGTCAACCTTGACTGTCCCATATGTGCTCAAAAGTTATCTCTATTATATGTCAGTATGAAAGTATTGATAAAAGATAGAATGAACTTTTGACAATAAAAGTTAAGCCTATTATTGTTTTTTGAAAATATTGATGGAAGATAGGATGAACTTTTGTTTAGAAAGATTAAGTCTATTATATGTCATTGTGCAAATAGTGATGAAAAATAGAATGAATCTTTTGGTTGTCAGACCCTCCCTTTTTCACCAATAACTCAAAAAAGAAAAGTTAGTAATCGAGGAAGTGATATTGTGGGAAATGAATAACCAACATCGGACAGTGAAAAAAAAAAGAAAATACATCGGACAGTAAACTCGAACATAAGAAGGAAGTGATTCTTGGTCAGGATTCTATTAGGTTGAAGAAGGAAGATAAGTTGCAAAAAACGACGCGATGAAATAGCACAAATACTTGGAATTTCTTAAATAGTAGTAACATCTCTTTTGGACCTGGTGATCTCGACCGAAAATGAGAATGATATGGAATTGACATTAGGAATAGATTCAACGAGAGAATTAGGTCTACATTCTTTTATCAATTGCCTATTTTTTCTGTTTCTTGCTTCAAATTTTGAATCCCTACAAATTCACTAGCATCAAAACATATTTTTTCACCACTGAAAATCTAGGCCCGTGCACGGGCGCAAAAACTAGTTTGAATAAAACTGATGTAAAAACAGACATCCTAGCGACCTCGTACAAAGGCGTGCTCAATGATGGAATGCATGTCTTATTCTTGAAGCTTTTGAGTTGTCACGTATGTTAAGAACACAAGGTGGATCACACGACTTGGGAAGGCCTAAAATAATTATTCTCTTATCCTACAAATTCCATATGGTGTTTCTTGAAAAATCTTGAATAAAGCGTAATGCAGGAATCTCCACCAGCCTGGAAAGAAGGAATTGGTTATTTTGAACTATTGTACCATTCCAAAGATTTTTGGATATCGATTTGGTACATTTGTCTCCCAATTTTCATTCTACCACCGCTATTGTCGTGGAAGCCAACTATTACTTTTACGTGTCTTTATGTGCGGGAGGATGCAGAATGGACCTGCTTCAAATTCAGTTGGCTGCAGAATGATTCCAAGTCTCCGTAGCTTCAGGCCAGAACATAACATGCTCACCAAATTGGATCTTGGTGAAAGGTTTATCTCAAGATGGGAGAAAGATATGGTCTTTTTTTTTATCTCGCATATTCCTGCTGCTGTAACTTGGCGCTTGCGGGAATAACGAAACTAGCGCACTTTCGAAGAGAAGCACGCGTTTAAGACTGACGAAGCTCTGAAGCAAAATCTTTAGTGCTTTTGTGGACTAGGGCTGCGGGGATATCGCCTCACATTAATTTATCGTGCTCTGTACTTAACTGAGACAATTTTTTTCTTGAGTGGCCAGCTTATATTCTTTCAATTGTCTAACTCTGACTTGCGAAAAAATATAGTGAGCAATGAGTTTTAGACAATTAACCCTTTTATGTGATGGTGTTGGTCCACTAAAAGGTGAAAAATGATTCGGAAGTTTTTGTTTTATTGGAATTGTATGATATGTTCGTTCTCCAAATCTGACTCGAAATGAAAAAACCATGACAAAATTTAAGTTTGGACGAATTCAATAGTTTGGCAATCCATTATAATCTAACTTAACTCATTTTTCTTCCTGCTGCAACATTATTACAGGAAACCCTTCAATCCGCCATTGTTACTTAGTTTAAAGTAATCCTATTTGTGTCGGGGTCGGGATTTTTTATTTTCTTTCTTTATACCTAACTACTCAGGCTTGTAGCTCGTAGCCTTCCTCTGCCTACCTACTATTATTATAAAAGAGGTTGAGAATAGTGGAGTTCAGAGACATATCCCAACATTAATGTTTTATTGCGCAATAGAAAAAAAAACATTAACAAACACGATCAGAAAACTAAACAGTTAAAATGAACATAAAGATGTATCAAATCTGGAAATAAGCTACGCAAAGCTCCGGCAACGAACCAATACAACCAAGTAAGATTTGTTCTAATTAACTTAAATGTTATCATCATGGTCACTTTAGAAGCAGCAGGCACATGCCATTTCTTGGCCAGGCTTATCGTCATCAACGGCGCACTTGCCACTTTTCCGTTCTTTGGTTCTAGCTCTACTTCCTAGTCGAGAGCATAAGATCTCACATGCTTCTGGAGAATAGCAGCTTCCAACGATCGCAGGTTTCACTGTACCGAGGATTACCTCTCCACACAATGCAGCAGTGGGAGTATAAAGGTTGCACTCAAAATCTACTTCTGCGAGTACATAGAACAATTTATTAAAGTACAGCACCTATACATAACATAAGAAGCTGAGGTGAACGTGCAAGCGCAGCCACCAAGTTTTACTTCTGCATATGTTTACATAATGTGAGTGTAATTACTTACCTGCAGTGCACATGAGGGTATTCGATGCAAAAAGAGTGCAAATAAATACACATGCAATTATCAAACTTCTGGTTTCCGCCATGACTAACTTTGGAACCGGAAACACAGTATTTTGTTGATCAAATCGATCAAAGCCATATTTATAGATTGGAATAGAGGATGTATTTTAAATACAATTGAACTTATTTAAATAAAAAAATAAAAAAAAGCATAAATATCTAACTCCTTTAAAAATCCCAAGTCATATGAGGCCCCACGTTGCATGGTGATGGAAACTTCCCTTACATTAAAAGTGAACATCACCCACCCCACCAAATTGCTCTAAAATTCTCTCTCTCTCCTCACCAAAATTGAGAAAAACTCTCTCTCTTTGCTCCCTTTTTTTCTCCCTAAGAGCGTCCACAATGGACGACTAAAACCCAAATATTTGGTCCAGTGGATAGACGTAGTGAGACGGACCATCGATCAAAATTTGATCAAAGACTAAAATCCAGACCAAATTTGGTCGGCGATCAAGACCAAACCCAAATATAGTCGGGCGTTTATATAATCCACGCCCCACCACCAGGCGGACGTATAGTCCACGCCCCACCCCAGGCGGACGTATAGTGAACGCCTGTTTTTTTTTCTTTTGTGTGGGGCGTGGTTTATACCTCCGCCCCACTCTTTAAAATTTTCAAATTGGCATGGGGCGGGCTTAATACCTCCGCCCCATTTTTCTTATTTTTTTTTTATTTTTTTTTCTTTTTGAATCTCTGCACCGGGCGAACGTATAGTCCCCGTCCCACACCAGGCGTTGGTATAGTCCACGCCCCACACCAGGCGAACGTATAATGTACGTCTGACCAAATTTAGTCTTTCCACCATAGCGTCACACGCCAGACTAAACCCAAAATTTGGTCTTTTTTTCCCTCTTTGGTCTTTGGTTATACTCGCACCACTGCAGTTGCTCTAAGTTAACAAATTTATAGAAAATAATTAAAAAAAATGGCAACAAATATTAATGGAAAAAATAAATAAATTTAAAACCAAATCGTTAATGGTGGCACAAACATTAAAAGAAAAGAAAAAATAACCTGCCGCAAACTTTCATAACCCTAAACAATATTCTTTCCCCATTTTTATTCCTCTCCACCAGCCGTGTTGTATGCAGAGAAAGGTTTGTTCTTCAACATTTTCAATTCTTTTTTTGGTTTCCTTCTCTCACTTTATACAATTTGATAGAACAATAACCATAAGCTTATGGGGGCAGGTTTCTTCTTCCACGTATATTCCTTCTTCCCCGTAATGTTTTTATTTTCTCTCCAATCTCTCATACCCCTGCATCCTTAATCTGATTCACGGAATTAATAATGCTTGCAGATTTATTCCCTTTTTGTTCTAAATTAATGTAATTGCTGACATTCCGGTGTCACGGAATCTGTTGCAATCTGTAGGGCTGCTGGGATCATTACAGGATACAACATAACCACCGCAAAGCCAATTGCAAAGCCAATATTTAGGGAGAGTCTAGAGTTAATTTGGATGAATTAGGAAAACCTATTCAGGTATTTACTCTCTTCTGGATGTTGGTGGTTCGATATGGACTTACTACATAATATCCACATAATAGCCTCTCACATTTGGTGAAGTTGTTGTGTTATTGGCAATGGTATTAATGACGCTCCAGTGCTTACATAATGATGGAGGACATGGTACTGCCTTACATAATGTTGTGGCTCGAGGTATGCTTAGTTAGTATTTCTACACTCTTCATGCAGTTTTAGGTAATATTCCTTGCTCACATAATTTTTGCCCAACAGAAACTACATGTTGTTATACCCATAAATCGTATCCAAAATTTCGACCTACTAATCTATCGTAGCGCTTTCTTTAAATGGAACACTGAGATACAAAGTCTGGAAAGCCATTCCAAGACAAAAGTTTATACTGCATGTGCATGATAGTATACTGACAGCTAAGATATAGAGATTGCAATTTACTGGGCATGGAAATTACATTTTTGTTTTATCCGCTCCACATTAATCTTTCCTAATTGTGTAAAAGAAGTTTTCAGTGTGATTCCAGTATCCCATATCAGTGTAATTCCAGTATCCCATATCTGTAATTTGTTGTTAAATACAGGAAGAAGTTCTCCTGCTAATTTCTCCATTGATCAATGACAGGTTCAGGATTTCGAGCGGAATATGTTGAACCTATCTTCCATAAAAAATGGAGAAGTTCAGCCAATGCGAGCTAAAATGATGAGCAGAGCATGTTGTTCTAAAATGTGAATGATGATGTACTTCTTTAACCGTCCTAAACGCGATGTAGGATAAGATCTTAAGAATGATATGTAGTTTAATCATCTTAAACACATATTGTGGATATACACCTCCATATCCAACGGATTGGTGTAGATATATACATGGATCTACATGTACTCTACTCGATGCCGTATCAATTTGTACATGTTTAGATTAGCTTCTTCAATGGAGCTTCTTCAACGGAGTTGGAATGATGAGCAGCCTCAAGGCTAATGCAAAAGCTGAATTCAGTCACATTTGGGTTGTATATTTGGACTATATGACTGACCAATTTAGTGATATTTAGACTTGAAATACTTTTATTTTTTTGATTATATAAGTTGTATATGCATACAAAAGCAAAACAAAAATAAAAAACAAAACAAAAGCAATATGATATGACATGGACATGGTTTAATGGTTTCTTTTCACCACAATAAAAGTTGGGTTGGCCTGAATCAGAAAAAAAAAAAAAAAGGACACATAATATTTTCCAACACCTAAAGCTATTGATGTCTTTCGTTAATCAAGGATTGTGAATTGTGTGTGATCACGCAGAAAGTACTTAGGTACATTGTAGCTTACTTGGAAGTTATCACATGTGGGTCTTACAACCTTACGCAAGCTGAGGAATTCATTACATAGAAGACAGGAGCAAAATCTCAATAAAGACATGGAGACTCAAATCCACAATCAAATTCTGATAATCCTGAGAAACATGCGAATATCCCAGTCTGTGGAAAAACTAAAATAAAATTATTTGTGGGAGAACTCTATTCGGCACAGTTAGATTTATATCGTGGTGAAAATTAAAGATGAACAACAGGACCCAGGGAAATTATTAGAATTCCTCATATTAAAATGCATGGGCACAAATTAAAAATGCATCGCGGCGAGGCGAAGACGAAGCTGGGCCACACCTAATAGACGACAGGGCGGGGAAAGCCTCGCGACACCGAATAAAAAAATGCATGACAGGGTGAGGCGAAGCCACATCACATCAAATAAAAAAGACAGCGATGGGGTGGTGCGAAGCCGTGCAACACTAAATAAAAAATGCATCGGGACGGGGTGAGGCGAAGCCGAAACCGAGCCACAACTAATCAAAAATGTACCGCGACGGGGGAAGCCCCACAACACCTAATAAAAAATGCACGTCGGGGCGAGGCGGAACCACATCATTCTAAATAGAAAATATGATTAAAAGGAAAAGAAATGCCCGATAAAATCGGGTGGGGCGGGGCGGGGCGAGACGGAGCCGTGCTTTACCAAATCAAAAATACGGTTAAAAAGAAAAAAAAAACCGGTGCGAAGCAATTTTGCGGAGCCGTCCGGGCGTAGCACGGGCACAAAATCTAGTTTTTATATATATAAATCTAAAAATACAGCTAATTTAAAGACACATTAAACCAGAATAACATGTACCTAAAGTTCACAACACCTAACATAAAGACAGTGCTCAAGTGATGGAATGTATTATATACTGATGAATCTTTTGTGGCTTGTCACGTATGTTAAGAAGAGAAGGTGGATCAGACGACTTTGGAAGGCCGAAATGATAATTTATTTCCCTTTTCTCCAATTTCTTTGGGTGTTTCTTGGAGAATTCCTTGATAAAGAGGTTTGCAAAACAATATATGTGATGTTTGTGGAAACAGCGCTCAATGGGGGAATCTCCACCAGCCAGGAAACAACTCAGGAGGGATTGTTTATTCTGAACTAAGCTACCATTCCAATTATTCATAAATTAGGAAAAGCCTATAATTGTAAAATTCAGCAGCTTCAGGGAAAAGTAGAAGGGTCACCAAATTGGATCTTCAACCGTTCCAATTTGTTATTTCATGAGCAATTTGAAGGAGAGAATTAGCTAAACAGGGGATTGGACAACTCTTTCTTTTGGAATTGGCTAGACCTAGGCAACAGGGTTAGTTCCCCAGACAGTTCTAGATGAGTCACGGAGTCTCCTTAAATATTACCATGGAGATGGAGTAGTTATGGATGTTAACCGTGCAGAAGGTAGAGTAAGCTCCATAAATGGAGTAGGTGGAGCAAGGCATGCCAGGATGCAAAGCTCATGGTGGAGTTAGTAAGGCACCTGGTTTTTGGGTATTATACCCTCGAGTTTTTCTGATTTACTTTTTTATTACAATCAGAAAAAACAAACAAAACAAAAACCTATATATATTTTGAGATCCGATTCAATCTACTTTTTAAAACTACCGATGACCCAAAAAAAAAAAAAAAAAAAAAAAAAGATTGTGCGTTTAGGTCCAGAAGTAAAAAAAAACTTGAAAAAGAACAAACCAAGTACAACACACAGATTTTACAAGATACAAACAGGATGGAGACGACGAGGCTGGATGACTGATGATATGGGAATAAACTTGCCACCAAGTGTTGAAATTTAAATTCTGCCTTCCACGGCTCCAAATAGTTACCTTAAAAAGAACTAGTTGATTGCTTGTAAGAACAGTGGCGCAGCCGCAGGCGCAAAGGAAGGGACTTGACTTTCTCCCCCAAGTCTATGTAAAGACTCCTCATTCTTCTTCTGTCATATCAGCAGTTGCTAACAACCAGCCTCAGAGACCAAGAAACCCAGGTGAGCTAAGTTATTCAGTGTAGTTAGAAATCTCTTCCCTTGTATGGCATGTCCTGTCGGTGATAACACACAAGTTTTGAGACAGCAGGGAGTGAAGTTCAGCAGGAAAAAGGAAGAATAGGTAAATTTTGAGAATGCAGGAAGTGAAGATTAGGTAATTATTGAATATTTGTATGTCTTACCGGAGGATAGCTTGGCATGTATAGTACTTGCCTAGGGTGGCCAACAATCATCTGCTGTCCATACTGCCATAGATGAATAAACACAAGTAAATTAACTTCAGTTTTTAAAAGAATATGCAAAAAATGTAATCCAGACGCTTACCAGTTGTCCATTAGGGTGCAAAAATGTCTGAGCTGGTTGTATAGGTGCAACTTGTGGAGTGTACATAACAGGCTGGGGTCCGCCATATGATGTCCCCATCTACAGAAAGAAAATTAAAGTAGACACTCTCATTTTATAAATGTGAAACATATTTCGTAACCAAACTTAGCACCGCAGGGTGCCCTTTCATTTGCACAACCCAACTCAGATTAGCTAATAACAAGAAAGGACGAAATACAGATAAAATAGAGACACAAGTCACCAACAACAAAAACCAAGGCGGAGATATGAACAAAAAAATTAGAGCTATGATCTTACCCCGACACCAACAGGTAGTCCGTGCATATGTTGGACAGGAGAAACATTGTTTGGATAGTAATATGAACTATCAGATACCGGAGAAGGAGGCCGTATTGGTGCTGGTGAGGGAGTGAAACTCTTTGCATTTGGATTAAGTTTAAACTCCTGACAAGATTCAACAGTAACAGAAGGAGCTGAAATGAGAAGGCGAAAACCAAATGGAAGGTAATAGCAGCGAAGAAACTACATTGTACGTCAGTACCACCTTTGCAAAAGGATTTAAAGTTGATTTCTCGGAAGACAATGACCCCATGGAGGAGCTAGGTGACAAACCAGGACGACCCAAAGTCGGGGCAACCCCACTCTGCGCAGACTCTGCAGTAGAAGACGCTGAACTCCCTGGACGTCCTCGAGGATGTACATGCTGTGTTGTAACCTGAGATTTTCTAGACCCTGCAATCTCAGATGAATCAATGAAGCAACCTCTGCATGTGCGACCCTTCGAGGGGCTACAAATTAGATTTTGCATCATGTTAAGAAGAAAAAGAGCTTTTCTTTCTACATACCTTCAAGGTTTTGTGTTTGAGCTTCATTGACCTATAGGTAATCATAGAATAGTTTGAATATCAGAAAGATACGCAAAGCATAGGTTGCAAAAAAGATCAGTTAAACAAAAATAACAGGGCAATAAAGGCGGGAATATCTCACAGGTTTTCTTTCCACTAACTCTTTTGCGCCGTTCTTCCGACCATCCAGTTCTTTGAATTTGTTCTCATACACCCTACATGTTTCAGACAGTTTAGTTTAGCAGTTCAGTGTGAAAACAAAGAAAACAGATGCAGACAGATACCTGCTCTGAGTGCTCTCACTATCAATTTGTCTTGCACGATCACCAGAAGCAGAGAAGTGATCCCGACCAGCATTGAAGCGAGAATGTGCTTCATCCTGCAAAGCGCAGAATAGATACAGGAACATGGTAAGGTTCTCTTTTGCTGATGGAGTGCATGAGCAAGGTAGTGCAACTATAAAACAGCAAAAATATTAAACAAGGGTATCCAAGGATTTATACATTTCTTATATGTACTCTGCAGAACCGAAAATCCCCAGAAGGAAATAAAAAGTCAAGATATTACCGCCACTGACGAAGAGCTCGGTGATGGACCAAGATTGTCCGTCTTCCCTCTAGCCACATCAGAAAAGGATCTTTTAGATGCTGCACCTGAAGAATCACCAAAGGTCTCCATATTGTGAGTATCTAATACAATATCCTCATCATCATCGTATCCACTATCATCCACTGTCCTCAAGACTGATGAGAATCTGGTCTCCTCATCCACATCAAAATCAAAGTGACGACCTCTTTCCTATATACATATATATAATAATACTCAAGTTAGAGTACATACTAAAGGGTGGGAAAAGATAAAAGATGATAAAGAATATCCAAAATCGATTTGAAGGAGATACCTCAGCTAAGTGCATATCTTTAGTATCCTCCCCCTCAATCTCTCTAGCTATTCTGGAAGCTTCTCTTTCTCGCTCTCTCATTTGAGGGCCTCTGTCAAGTTTTGTCGTATATAGTTCCTCGTCGAAGGTACTCTTAACTCCAAATAATGCCTCATTAGTTTCAAACTGATCCCATTTCCTACTTCAGAAGCAAAATAAATAATACATATTCAGCGAAATATAAAAAAATTAAAAATAAATAAAGAGAAGACATAGCAACCATCTCAGAAGAATGTGTGCGGACATCAAAACTAGAAAAAGTAAAGAGTTTACTTTGGACAATTCAGAATGAAAGATCCTCTAATTCAACAATTTCGGAATCAAGTTGGTTAATTTAGTTCAGGGGTTGATATGTTGAGCAAATCATTATTATGTCTAGTTTACTTCAGTAGTGTGATTCGCTATAGTTTTATTGGACTAACTTTAATCCAATACAAAAACTACTTCGAATCACACTACTAATAACACTGCAGTAAACTATCATAATAATCCTTTAATTTTGGACTAAACTTTATTTATTACATCTACCACATTTACTTGCCATCAATATATGAATAGATCTACATCCTAATTAAAAAACTTCTTCTTCTGAATAATGATGAGTATATTTTAGTTTTTGATTTTCTTATGCATCCTACATCTCATGATTCAATTATTACGATAAAGGATGTAAAATCAAAAAGCAATCCAGTGATACAATACATCATTTGGTTAACTAAATCACAATAGTAAAATTACCTATTCCAGGGGCCATCAAATATGTTGTCCAATTCAGGACACTGCAAATCATCTTCATCAGGTGCCCAGGGTGCCAGTTCTCTCCCCGCATCAACAAATTGAGATTTAGATATGTAGGAGTCTATCATAAGGTCCTGACGTCCTTCATGGTGTCCATCATTTTTCACTCCACTGCCAGTTACCGACACATCCTGAAACCATTTCAAGACATGGTGAGGTCCATACGATAAAAAGATCTGTGTCATCCAACAGCTCCACTATAACACGGATGTCAGAAGAATTCCGTATTTGGTTGATCTTAACAATCACTAAATGCCACACATAACATTCAATGGTTTTCCATAACTTTGCTTCAACTTGAGACTTGAGTTTTGAGTTTTCCTACTATAATATATTAATATTTAATAAACTATAGATATGAAGATTATTGTTGTATAAAATCCTTTATCAGAAAGTTCATACATCAAAATTTATATGCATAAGGGAACAAATTAAACACGTATAGTAGTAAATCACCTAAACTGGAATTCAAAATCCAAATCAGAAATACAGCAATACCTTTGCAATGACTTGCACAAGTTCTTTAGCAGGTACTATCAAAGTCTTTGAAGGTGCCTTGCTAATAGAATCAGAACCAGGCTTATGTCCTTTGGACAAACCATCTTTGGTTAGAGAAGCCATTTTCAGGACAATTCCTGCAAGTAACGAGCAATGATATATCAACACAATCAGAAAAGAACTTACTGAATTATAACCTACATAAACACTCGAACGCGGCAAAAATATACCAAAATCATTTTCGGCATTCATTGCATGAAGTATCCCAGAAAATATAGATCCATTTTTCACTTGAACCTCCACGCGATGTCCGATAAGACACGCTGCCAAATATATCAATCGATCACGTGAAGGACCTTCAAGGCCTCCCTCTATGCTTCCATTCAGTATACCTGCACTAGGCGAAGCTCTAATAAGAAACAAGTAAAGAGATAATCATTTACAGATGATTAAACCAGTAGGCTTTACCTCCAACAATGGCCATTCCATGATTTGGCTTTTCGGTAGGAAAATTACTTCCTGACCGAAACCCTGTTTCCCGTTCCCCTCTTCGACGACCAGTCCCATTCGCAGTAGGCCTGGGCTGTCCAGCTTGTTGCAGACTCATTCTCTACAGCAGCTACTCACCCACTGTAAGCCAATTAAAATGTTCAAAACAACCCATTTTACAGAGACAGTACCACACTGGTTAGCCAATGAAAGGTAGATGGTTTTCAGAGACTCAAACACATACACAATTAGTAACATCTCCAAAGTAGGAAACTCTGCTAATTATGCTCAAGATCCCTCATAATTACTGCTCGATCCAGCTTAACCCTTTTGAGATTCAATATGTTCAACAGTTTTTCTTGTTGTTTCCTCCTTGATGGGCAAGTCCAACAAAACAGAAACCTCCAGATATAGTTTAAGCACTGTATCTAGGGGGCGTGAGAACAAGTAATAAGAAATGTTATGCACCAGAAAGATAGCACATCATAAGCGAACGTGCTCTTCTACACATCAGCACAATAGAGTCATACAGATTAAGGAACATGTGGCGCAAGAAATCATGTCACGTGTTTCTCAATTCGTATGACTAGGAAAAAAATCGACTAAACGCCATAAAGATTGCGCCATGTGTCCCCAGTTCTTATGACTCTTTCAGTCTTTTGTGCTGCTGTGTATAAATTTATGACTCTATTTCACTATTTTTCTATATATTATCAATGGCTGATGCCTATATTTACGACCTATATGATGCTTAAGCACCACCTAAGATGGCAATTTGGCCAAGGCTGTTTAAGGTGACACATGCTAGGAGGGCTTAAAAAGAAACTCGGTATTGATAGTTATATACTTGCAACTGTAAGGTAAAACATAAAGTATATGATTTCTTTGCCTTTTTTGCAGCTAACGTATATTCTGATTTTATCTAGGCCATCTCTTCTATCTAGAGAAGATCAATTTTGAAGTGCAAATACATCCCAATGCCCAAACTAGAGCTCCATATTCAAGAAACCAAGAAAGTTTTCAACGCCTAAGCAGAGTTCTATTACTATATATATCGTGATGCATAGATGAAATAGCGCCATACAAAAGTACACGACAAATCACAGCATGTTATTCTTATTGCTTTAACACAAGGCACTTAAATCAGCTCCAAGGTGAACAAAAATTGGTTTAAAAGATCATCTGAGTATTCATGTTCACGAATCTATAATGACTCAACAAATTATTTGAGCACATCTTTCCAGATTGAGCAAATCACTAGTTGAGGTCACATTCATTGACACTCTTGTCAGTACAATGTGATCATGTCAACAATGAGTGTATCCTCTATAAGTCACCTTCGGTCAAATTCAACTACATTCTAATTTCCTCCTCTATTCTCAACAGTCCATACTTAAACCAGCTTAATTCTGTTTCAACTAATAATAGTTAACATAGTTGATACCATTTAAAGCTGTTTAACTGATCAAATGTGACATAGTCAATTAATATGTTCCTAGTAATCTATCAGTGGCAACAGCAACATACATTACAAAAGTTATTATGACAGGAATATTGAAAAACATTACATATATGTTTGAACCCAGTTAAGCAGTCCATGCTTTTCAAATTAGTCATAACCTAACTTTTGATCACCACCCCCATCCTCAGCTTATGGACACACTAAGTAAGAGTACAAATTTTATCTTATAGCACATTGACATGGATGCATAACTATTAAGTAACTCAAGGAAATTCTCGACATTCCAAACAAATTCACTTATTCCAATAATCTCCTAATCAAAAACATCCCCATATCTGTTTGAACCCAATCAGGCAATTGATCCTTCATTTCCACACTAACTATCGGGGTCCCCACCCCATCTCCAGCTTAAGTACATACTAAGTACAAGTATACAAGCTTTTACTAAGTACTAAGTAACTCTAGGAAATTCTCTACTTCCAAACAACACTTATTCCAATGATCTCCTAACCGAAACTCTAACCAGAACTCCTAATCAAAAACATCCCCATATCTATTTGAACCCAATCAGGCAATCAATCCTTCATCTTCACACTAAGTACGAGTACAAACTTTTTCTAATAATGCATTGACATCGATGCATAGCAATTAAGCAACTCTAGGAAATTCCCAACTTCCAAACAAATTCAATGATTTTAATAATCTCCTAACTCCAATTCCTGATCAGAATTCCTAATCAAAAACATTACCATATCTGTTTTGAACCCAATTAGGCAATCAATCCTTCATTTTCACACTAACTAATCATAACCCTAACTATCTCATCCCCATCCCCAGCTAAATTACACAAAACCCTAACATTCCATACCTCTATTAAGTAAATTTCCTAATAATCAAGTAATATCCTGCACAAATCACTAACTCCAATTAAACAAAAGATCATTCCATCATAATGAAAACCTAATACAAAAACTTAACTCAAAACCAATGCAGATCAAACCAAACCAAACCTCGATCATAACGCCAAAAACAAGAAATTACTCAAATCAAACCAAAAATTAAACAAAAAAAAAACAATCAAAAGTAAAGCGATCCGTACCTACCTTATCAAGCTCGAACTAATTCGGAGCAAATTTCCTCCTCTTCCTCTTCCTTCTTCTGCTCCTCCTACGAGTTGTTTTTCTAGGGTTAGGATTTGGTGATGAAGAAACTGAAGGATCAGAAGTCAGAATCGATTTCAGGGTTTTGGAAGCGCGAAACGAAACTGATCGAGATTCGGAGAGATGATATTAGGGTTTTGAAAAGAGGGAAGAAAATCGGGACTGGGGAGTCCTTAAGAAGTAAGTTTTCTTTGATTATTATTATTACCGGCTGTTTCCGGTGACAGAAACCAATATAAGGATTCAAATTGGATTCTTGCTAAAGATAAGGGTAATATTGGAAATATGGATAGATTTATCCAAGTGACGGGGAGTTTTTCGGTATCCTATTTAGTTGACAGCTAAGTTTACTGTACTACCAGGCTAACCAGCTAGCTAGCGAGTTGACTAGACGATTCTTTCTTGTGTTCCTGCTCAGATCGTTTTGGGTACTGAGTTGATGAACTTTGGCCGTTTTGGGTTCAACTCAAATGGAATTTACATCTGGATCCGACTGATTCACTTGACTAATCTAGATCCGACTCAATATGTGAATAATGGCTTGGTTCCATGAGTCGGGGATATTTTATCGCCTGACTCAAATGAATTCATGTCAGGAGATTAAGTCCAAGTCAGATCGCGAGTCAGATTTGATTCAGAATAGAAAACAAAAAATCTGACATTTGAGTCGAACCAAGTCAAGAATCGAGTCAGCAAAAAACAAGCACAATCTTAGATATATGTTGCTTTGACCAAGCAATATACATTTGATCAAGCTAAATGGAATTTAGATGGTTGGCTAAGTAACATACATTTGACCAAGCTAAATGGAATTTGGTGGTCGACCACTTGGCTTGGATAAGGCCTGAGCCAATAGCTAATAAAAAGATCTTCCCTACGGGAGGATAGTATTTCTTAGTTTACTAGGCGGAAACCTAGTTTTGTTGTTCATCCAAACTTTATTTGGTTAGACTGGAGCTAATATTTTGGGATATGTTAATCTTAAAATGATCTACATACATATAAAAAATGAGCTCATTCCGGAACGTATAAATCCACCATCAACTATTTTGAAAATTAACAGTTGAAAATCGACTAATTTTAAACCGTTAAAATTAAGATTGGTGGAGAGTGAAGTTTGGTATTTTGGAATGGGCTCATTTTTATGGGTATGTGGAGTTTTGTAAGACAAACATATCGCTAAAATATTATCTTCAAATACATTACCATTTGATTTTGATTAATAAAATGTCTCCCAACATGTGAGATACTGTGAAAATAAGAATGTGAGGGGATCCTCCCTCTTAATAAATATTGTTAAAGATAAAAGAATATGTAAAAGAAAAAATTGGAGATACAACATGAAAAAATATATTATCATAAATAAAATAGTTAAAAAGGGAATCATAGAGAAACTCTATATCGGCAAAAGGAAGTCACACGAAAAATATATTATGATGACCGTTAGACATTCCTCTTTGGAGGAGAACATATCTATTCCCCTTGTAAGCCCAGCTAAGACATACCACCACATTATAGTTAAGCAATGACCCATATGAAATTTATGGACTTATTTCGTATTGTAAGGCGGTATCGACTTAGGAGTGAAACCGGCGACGAAATCATTTTAACATCAAAAATTGAATGGTGAAGATGGAATAGAAAGGATTTCAAATATGAAGATCATTTCCGCATCCTTAAAGACTTTTTCATGACGCGTTTCGGATATTAAATGTTATGTAATATTATTTCGGAAAGTCCTGTAATAGTTCGTCAAGTCATGTAATTTCGGAAAATCCCCGATAAATCTCTATTACGGTTCTTCCCATTTCGTTGTCACCCAACTCTTCTCCGGATTCTTCTCCCTTTGGAGGGGGGATAAAACTTAGATGCTTCCAAAATGGATCAATGTCGTTGTTGATGGTGGTTTTTAGTCTAGGGTTAAAATCGTAAAACCTTGCATCTGACATGACGCCACTACCACCACTAACACATTTATTGAACCATTCAAACACGCCTACGTAAAATTACCGGGGTACCTTTATATATATATATATGTGTGTGCTATACTCCACGACAGAACACTTAGTACTGGCTGGCATCATCTCCGCACATGTCAGCCGCGCATGCTAGCCAAGCGTGCCAATCACACATACCGCATATTTAAATAGGGTTTCAACACGCTAAACTCTAATTCCACATCTCCGCGCCAAGGCATGCCAACCATGCCAGCCGCACCACATGTCTCAATGGAAAGTCATGCCAGCCACATCTCCGCGCCAAGGCATGCCAACCATGCCAGCCGCACCACATGTGCCAATGGCATGCCGTGCCAGCCACATCTCCGCGCCAAGGCATGCCAACCATGTCAGCCGCACCACATGTCCCAATGGAAAGTCATGCCAGCCACATCTCCGCGCCAAGGCATGCCAACTGTGCCAGCCTCACCACATGTGCCAATGGCATGCCGTGCCAGCCACATCTCCCGTGCCAAGGCATGCCAGGCGCACCACATGTGCCAATGGCATGTCGTGCCAACCACATATCCGCGCCACGGCATGCCAACCATGCCAACCGCACCACATGTGCCAATGACATGCTGTGCTAGCCATATCTCCACGCCAACGCATGCCAACCATGCCACATGTGCCAATGGCATGCCGCGCCAGCCACATCTCCGCGCCAAGGCACGTTAACCATGTCAGCCGCACCACTGTGCCAAAACCATGTCGGCCCTACCACATGTCGTTGGCTTCCAAACGAAGGGTTGCGACAATCAACGACTACCCTTCCATCTGAGATGCAGATCTTAGCCGTCCAAGGTCGCCAGCTAACATGCGGCAACCTTAGGCCCGACACCAAGCCCTAATTTTGGTCGCGCGCAAACTATGTCGAAACCTAGCTTTTGGCCGCGCCTAAACTATGTCAAAATCCAGGTTTGGCCATGCCTAAACCGTGCCAAAGCCATGACGGCCATTCCTTCATGACGCTAGCTGCCAAAACGAAGGGTTTCCGCAATCAACGGCCACCCTTCCATCGGATATGCAGATCTTAGCCATCCAAGGTCGCAAGCTAACGCGCGGCAACCTTTGGCCCAACGCCAAGCCCTAATTTTGGCCGCGCCTAAACTATGCCAAAACCCTAGTTTTTGGCCACGCCTAAACTATGCGAAAATCCAGGTTTGGCCACGCCTTAACCGTTCCAAAGCCATGCCGGCCATTCCTTCATGTTGCTGGCTTCCAAAACGAAGGATTGCAACAATCAACGGCCACCCTTCCATCTGAGATGCAGATCTTGGTCGTACAAGGTCGCCAGCTAACATGCGGCAACCTTAGGCCCGACACCAAGCCCTAATTTTGGTCGCGTGCAAACTATGTCAAAACCTAGCTTTTGGTCGCGCCTAAACTATGTCAAAATCCAGGTTTGGCCATGCCTAAACCGTGCCAAAGCCATGACGGCCATTCCTTCATGACGCTAGCTGCCAAAACGAAGGGTTTCCGCAATCAACGGCCACCCTTCCATCGGATATGCAGATCTTAGCCATCCAAGGTCGCAAGCTAACGCGCGGAAACCTTTGGCCCAACGCCAAGCCCTAATTTTGGCCGCGCCTAAACTATGCCAAAACCCTAGTTTTTGGCCACGCCTAAACTATGCGAAAATCCAGGTTTGGCCACGCCTTAACCGTTCCAAAGCCATGCCGGCCATTCCTTCATGTTGCTGGCTGCCAAAACGAAGGATTGCAACAATCAACGGCCACCCTTCCATCTGAGATGCAGATCTTGGCCGTCCAAGGTCGCCAGCTAATGCGCGGCAACCTTTGGCTCAACGCCAAGCCCTAATTTTGGTCGCGCCCAAACTATGCCAAAACCCTAGTTTTTGGCCGCGCCTAAACTATGCCAAAATCCAGGTTTGGCCACGCCTAAACCGTGCCAAAGCCATGCCGGCCATTCCTTCATGTCGTTGGCTGCCAAAACGAAGGGTTGCAACAATCAACGGCCACCCTTCCATATAAGATGCAGATCTTAGCCGTCCAAGGTCGCCATCTAACGCGCGGCAACCTCTGGCCCAACGCCAAACCCTAGTTTTTGGCTGCGCCTAAACTACGCCAAAATCCTAGCTTGGCCGCGCCTAAACTATGCCAAAATCCAGGTTTGGCCATGCCTAAACCGTGCCAAAGCCATGCCGGCCATTCCTTCATGCCGCTGGCTGCCAAAACGAAGTGTTGCAATTATCAACGACCACCCTTCCATCTGAAGTGCAGGTCTTAGCCGTCCAAGGTTGCCAGCTAACGCGCGGCAACCTTTGCCCAACGCCAAACCCAAGTTTTTGGTCGCGCCTAAACTATGCCAAAATCCTAGCTTGGCCACGCCTAAACTATGCCAAAGCCATGTCGTCCATGCTTTCATTCCGCTGGATGCCAAACGAAGGGTTGCAATAATCAACGTCTACCCTTCCTCTCAAGATGCAAAATCTCGACCGTCGAGGGTCACCACCGAGCCGGCAAGTCTCCCTAGCTCAACTTGCCAAACAACATTAACATGCTACATGTTTTCCACGAAAACACTCGAGACATCAACACATGTCACAAACTGGGAGATGCTCATTAGGGTATTGGTTTGGCGGTTTACAGCGTGCGGCGTACACTACGCCCGTTACGAGACAGTGTCATAAGAATGAGGCGGTTAGTAAATACAAGGAGTAATGGTGAAACGTTTCCTTCATTATGGAAACATCAATTCCAGGCGTTACCCGTTACCGTTTCCTTCCATTTACTCAAACCGTTCCAAATTCTTACGAGACCAGGGTAGGTTTCGTTGCGACTTGTATAAATAGGTCTCACCTATTTCCACCAAACAACAAGTTTTGGTCAGGAGAATACAATACTCAGAAATCACTTGTTAGCTTTCCCATCTGTTAGCTTTCCACTTTTTGATACAAGTCGTCAAACAACTACTCTTCCTGAATCAACTATTCTGGTCTCAACACTCTCTTCTCTTCCCTCCCTAGACCAACCCTTCTCCTTCACTTTGTGACCGAAGCAAGTCTGGAACGACCATTTCTTGGTTTAGGCCGGATTTATACAGATTGATCTCTCGAATCAAAGTACTCCCTTGCAGTATATTGTTTAGGGTATAGACTCGTTTCTCACCCACACACTCGAAATTACCAAAATCAGCAGAAACTGTTTTCACCCTCAAACAATTGGCGACCATAGTGGGAGATTAATCTCTCGGTTACAATATCAACTTTCAATTCCTGATTTCATCTTTCAAACGCCGATCTCAAGATGGTAGAAGCAAAAAAAAAATCCCCTCGCGAATCAATGGCTCAATTATCAGCTATCACACGACAAGGAGTGACTGTGGACTTCTCGCGATCACGGCGACGCTTCCCACAAAACTCGGAATTGCACCCGGGAGATCCAGTTCCGTTAGGAGATCCAAAAAACCTCAAGCGGATAGCTGAGACGAACGAAAGAATTGCTCGAAATTACTTGAATTGCCAATATAGTGTATCCAATAATACCCTTGAGAATGAAGATAGTTATTTACATAATCAAGATAACAAGGTTAGAATTGGTAGCACTACTTGTTTTGATGAGGTTCGATCTTTTTCATGTTATTATGATGAGGATAGTGTTGATGGAGAATCATACTTATGTAGGAATAGTGATCAGGAAATGGTTACTCCAATTGAGCTTTACAATGATAATATTATTTCTAGTTCAAATCCAAATAATTTTAATAATTATTCACCTATTCAAAAGGACGAGGATTTGACAAGAGATACCCTCGTTTTAGACGATGTCGTATTTCCTGTTTACAAAGCCGATAATGATTTAGAGGAACGAGTTTATTCAGAGAATAATTTTTTAAAGTCTAGCGATTTAGAAACAATAGTCTTAGACGAAGAAGATGAAATCGTAGAGATGAGTGAGGATGAACCTGACTTAGAAGAATCAATTGACCATTTCCAGGAATTTGATGACCTAGAAATTAGGGAAGTTGTGACTAGTCTTTCTAGAGACACAGAAAACTCTAAGTTTGGAGGTGATTATCATTCTTCGTGTGCTTTAACTGTTAGGAAGTTCCCTCCTGTAGGACTTGACATTTGTGCCTGAACCATCTTACAAGATTATCTTCATACACATTTTTCCGAACCTAATGATATCCATAGAGAAGCTCAGTTGTTAGAAACCCATCCTATGGTTGATGTGGTTAACCCAGGCTATGATACCAAGATTGACTTTGTTTTCCCACCAAAAACTTTTCAACCAATTGTGGGAACATATGATTTTCAGATGTGTCGGTTATTAAGTTTTGAGACTAAACCTAATTACTTTAGGATATTAGGGTCGACACATTTTCTTAAGGAAGACCATCTCTTTCATTGTGGCCAGCTGTGTGAGTCAAATCTGATTGACTTAGAGGATCCCCAATTATTCAGGCTTTTATTATGCGCTTCTAAGTTCTTACTTGAGTACTTCCAGACTCTTCAGTCTGATCTTAAGAAATCCTTTGAGGAAATCCATTCCAGGAAAACTTCTTATTTAGACCCTTTTATAGAGCCTGAACCTGAACCACAACTAGATGTAGTTGTCTTAAGCAAGGGTATGTTCGGTATCTTCTGGGTCTGTTGCACTTTCCTCTTCTTGTGGGTAACACTTTTTGATCCAGACGACCCACAGTTATTCCGGATACTACTTTATGATTCTACGTGGTGACTAATCCTTGCTTAGTCTGGCTGAAGACTTTAAACTTAGCACTTCTTGGGAGGTAACCCAATATTCATGTGACACGGTAATATCTTTCCTTATCTCTTTTGCTTCATTGGTAACAGTTTATCCTTGTTCATGCTTTTAATTTCATCTTTAGAACATTGAGGACAATGTTAGATTTAAGTTTGGGGGTATGGGAGAAAGTTCTTAGTTGCAATAAATAATCTCTAGAGACTAGAAATTTATGATTATTAAGGTTGGAACTAACTAATCTAAGTGGATGGAAGCATTTTGGTTGTAGGATTTGAGGAACCAATCTGATTAGATGGAAACATTTAAAGAGTCTATTCATAAAAGCACAGAGCTCAGGTGTTAGAAAAAGAAAACATGGTAGTTTCACCATATCCTCGTGATGGAAACATCGAAAGAATCCTGATCACTTCTTTTTTTTCTTTTTACCATTACTAGGGTGAAATAGAGTGACTGAGATGAAAAAAAAAAATTGAGACCAGACCACGAGACCAACCGGAATAATACAATAAAGTCGACCACTGGTACCCTTGTATATGCCAGCTGAGTTGACCTAGAGTTAGGATTATCGACCACTGGTTCCCTTGTATTTTCCAGTGTGTTGATATTAGTCCAGACCAGTATCTCAGTCCATTAGGATAGGTTCCCTTAGTCAACATCATCCACATTTTTCTCTACATCCATCTTCTTAATCTATCCATGTGACTGGTTGACTCCGGTTTATGATGTCCAGAAACTATCTGAGTAGAGCTCTGTCACTTTATATGAATTTTAGTATGCTTGAGTGCAAACTCGTGTACAACAATTGGAATTTCGCATCAGGGTAATTCCTCCTGTAGTCAATAAGTATGCCAACCAAGGAGATTCTGTAGTGCCTTCCAAGGTTCTGCATAGATAGCTAGGGTCTGTAGTAATGTTTTTGTGGGCACACCTCTGGTAAACCCTCCCGAGATTAACTCGGTTTTATTTATTTTTTATTAGTTTTGCTCGAGGACTAGCAAATAATAAGTTTGGGGTATTTGATAGACGCATTTATGTGTCTATCTTGTTCTCAATGTTCTGTATTGTTAGACTCGATTAAATACTTATTGTGTTATTTTATGTTTTTGTAGATGTTTTTGGAAAAATAAGCTCTTGCGGCGAAATTGGCTCGAAAAGTGGTGTTTTACACCCTAGGATAGAGTACTAAAGACACTCCAGAAATGCACCGGAGGAACCCAGAAAAATTACTAAAGGCACCCCAAGGGACATGTGTTATTCGGACTCCAGCAACGGATAAGGGGGCGACCACTGGATAAGGGGTGACCTTCTTCACAAATTCAAAAAAATATTTTGGCGGGAAAATATTTGCTCTTCACTAGCAGATTTTCTCGATTGCATTTGGATGTGATTTTGTGCGATTCAATCGCTGAAACTTTGTGGAAACATGTAATATATCATAACAGAGCTGGTATGGGTGATTGTTTCGACTGAATTTGGCTGGATAATCACGTGGAATAAATCAGGGAAACACGGGTTTGAAAATGATATTCACGGATTTTCAGCAAGTTTGATGTGTGCTGCTCGTGTTTGAATGACACTTAGTCATTGAAGATGCGTGTAGAAGCTAAATAAGGGAGTATGAGAAGTTGTTTACGCGTGGAGAATCATTTCAGGGAAGAAAATATTCGGAAAATATTTTCTTTTAACACCGAGTAATGGAGGATCATGGAGAGTTAATGAGCGTGATTTCTTGTCGCTGTTGGGTATAAATAGGTTCCCTGGGTGTCCTAGAAAGGGGATGAAGAGTTTGGGGAAGTTTTGGAGCCGAGAGAAGCGAAGGGGAGAAATCTCTCCTGCTGCTGCTGCTGCGCTCGAAGAGGAAGAAGATGAAGAACTGACGCTCCAGAAGCGTCGTTCTTCAACAGTACCCGCAGCAGTTCAGTTGTGTCGCTGTTTACAGCACTAAGGTTGTATCGTTCTTTACTACACTTCAGTTTTGTTTTATACATCACAATTGTAACGCTTATAACTGTTGCGAATCTTTGTTTTAGCATTTTCTCATCTTTTAATCAACTTTTTGAGCTATAAAAATGTATTTTGAGAACATGATTAATATGAGTAGCTAAACCCCAATACTGGGATGATGGAGGAAGCCATATTTCACGCATATGATAATTACATTTAATTCTTTTTGACTACTTGCACTTTTTATTAATCGTTTTATGATTTTTCTTAATTGATTGTCATTTCATTTGATGGTTTATGCTTGGTCATAGTGCTTTTGATATGCCATGCTTTCGATTTACAGTTAATCTTCTAAAAATCTACCTTGGCAATAATGAGAGTCCTTATTATTTGAGCTATAACTATTTGGAATAAATATATGAATCATGTGAATGATTAATGGTGGAATCCTGAGTCCCAGTGTCTCTTGCTCCTGTGACAAATTTTGTATATATTTTTGTTTTAAAAATCTTTTCAAGTCCGAGCAACGAATTCTTATTTACCGCAAAATTAATACTACAACACTTTTCCGCTCCACAACCAGCCAAAGCAGCGCCATCCTCACCCTTCAAAACAACGCCATGGCTCCAGCACTCCGTGATCAAAACCGCGCCATATCTGCATGATACACCTACGATCACCAGAACCAGAGCCGCTTCCGCCACCCCAACGTTTCTTCAAGTATGACAGCTCCAACCGTCACCAGAGACGCTGCTACTCCATCATCAGGGAAAGATACTGGACGAGCCGGAATAAGCCGACCTCCTTTTACCACTGTTGATTTGATGGAAAGACAAAAGGTACTCGTAAGGCTCAGACAGACGTGTTTATATCTCGGAAAGAGATACCTATTTCCTCAAGACACTGACGAAGCGGCCACCATAAGAGTCACGTCAACCCAAGAGGGAGCTGACAAGGAATACTTTTAACATCCGGCGCAGGCACTTCAGCAAGACGTGTGTTTATAGATGAAGGGGATTGCGTTTCTATTGAACGCCAGTAAAAGGGAATCAGCAATCCAATTTCATCACACGTAAAGATCAGGAACGACTTCTCCAAAATCGAGGCAAAGGAAATCAGCAACCCTCCTGAATTCATAGAGATCCTCTTCCCGTTAGGAGATGCATGATTTCTGGGGACTTCGCCCACAAAATCGTGCAGTCTATGATGAAACAGTTATGTGAGATTCTATATTTCTCCAAGGCGTAGCGTCAAGACATATTTGCATCCTTCAACCGCACTGCATCAGAAAAGCAGTTGTTTCCAGCCAGGGAAGCCGTTCCCAAACCCCAACTTCTCCTGGAAAGCACGATCGATAGATGAAACTGGGGACTCCTAACCACTGTTCACTTGAGGGATGTCGAGTTTGACAGAACGCTGAGTGATGCAGTCTCCGACTTCAACATTGTAACCGTCAAGGCTCTGAGAGTTTCAAGGTGCCGTTTCGACGTTCTCTCCAGAAGTGGCTCCGCTTCAACGTTCTCCAGCAGCGGCTCCGCTTCAACGTTCGCTTCAGCAGCCGCTCCGCTTCAACGTTCGCTCCAGCAGCCGCTCCGCTTCAGCGTTATCTCCATAAGCTGCTCCAGGATCCGAAGCAGCATTTGTATCCTTAAGTTTCAACGTCCTCTCCAAGAGCTGAAGCCGCTTCAACACCACTCCTTCCTGCAAAGGGTCGTTCCACCACACTCCCCATGTCAAAGATCATGATCGCAGCCAGCCAATCTTCGTAGTCATGGCCACCTTTTGATCCATCCCGCCAAAACTCGCGACCATGGACAGTTTGCTCGCTTACGCATGCAGGGAAGGTTAATACAGTAGGCATGCAGGGAAGGTTAATACAGTTTAATGCCAGGAGGCATGCAGGGCATGGCCAGGGGGCATGCAAGGAAGGTTAATACAGTTAAATGCCAGGAGGCATGCAGGGAAACTTAATACAATTTATTCCTACCTGGCAATTAAGGGGAGACCCTAATTCGCAATTGTATAAATAGAGGGAAATGTAATCCTGTAAAGGGGAGGCTAGCTAATACAAAAAAAATTCATTGTAATTCTGAGATCAATAAAACATCACTCCTTAAGGAGATTCGTCCGTGGATGTAGGCAAAACTTGCCGAACCACATAAAATTCGTGTCTCTCATCTTTATGCTTGTTTCATGTTTTTAACCCTGTTTTTCTCATCATCACCAAAATCATCGTGTTTAGTTACAAACAATTTATTTTTAATATGAATCATACACATATGGACGCAAAATCTTCTACAGAAGCAAATGTTAAGATCCACCACGTCACATCGTAGATCGCCCAGTAAAGAACCAAGGTTGATTACTGGTCGTACAGTTCCTAGTAACCATGTTCAGTCGTGAAGGATGATACGCATTGTACAACTAAGGTAATGTGGTGGGTGTCAAATATTGGTCAATGTAATACTATCAACGTTAACCCAAACAATTTCTATCGAGGAATGTACTCCGTAGTGTCTGCAAAGGTCGTTGAGTTGACCCTGAACAACCAAGAATTTGATCCAAATTTTTTTAGTAAATTTGCGTACATATTATGAAAGCCTCTCGTGCTTACTAATGTCAACGATCTGTTAATCTTGTTTAGACTTGTGTTTGATTCTGTTTCTATATTTCGTTTGGTGTGTCTTTGCTTATGTTGCATTTTCTGATGCAGTCCGAAGTTTATTAGGACTTGTCATTAGTACAAAACAAAGCTAGGTTAAATTAGTCTGTGTTAGTGGTGGTCAGGATTTGTTCAGACAAACATAAATCAAGGGAAGGTTTGAACTCATGACTTATTGTGTCATAAGAGTGGCCTCTAACCAGTGTTTCACCTTGGTTGTAATTAATAGAAAAGATAAATCAACGGTGGTGGTTTGTTCAACTTAAATATCATAATTTTTTTTATTAATTAGTGTTTCACTAATTGCACATAATAAATAATCTATTCATTATAAAGTGTTTTATTAATTATTGTTTCACTAATTGATCATAATAAATGACTAATCATTTTTTAATTATAAATGTTTTCTTAATTAATTATAATATTTATTTCTATTAATAAGTAATTTTGATAAATAATATCAATAGACATTTTTGACGACAATGAGTAGTAGAAGAGGTGGAGGCCGAAAGATTAGTGGTGGTTAAGGGCAGCGCCAAGCACAATTATATTTATTTTTGTTCTTTTATCATAAAATATGATACAAATTCCATTTTTCACATGTATCCAACTTGCCAAGAGTTTTTTCTCCCTCTTTCCTCAAAATCCTGGATCCTCCCCTAGTTTGTGGTGGAAGAAGTAGTGACGGTGAGTGCTGGTGAGTAGTGATGGACAATATTAATTTTAGGTTGTCGTTACAACATCGATAATATCGTAGTGTGGAAGATGTGGTGGGTTGTTTTTAACACTTTTGATAAAGGAAGGTAACATATATTTCAGGGATGATATCATACAAGATAATATTTTCATGATCGTAGTTGGATCACCCAAATGGTACCCCTGTTATCTTTGGTACTATATCGTATAAATCATGATTTTTTAATGTTAAAATAAAATTGATTGCAATACAAAAAAGAATATATACACGGAAAAAAAATGAAACTAATCAATCGACGACATTTTGTTCAACGTAAACCTCATACATGGCATTTGTGATTGAGAATTAGAATTGCGTCTAACAACCTACATGAGGTGGGCGGCAGTGATGGTGACAGTGGTGGAGTCAAAAATTGACATTGAGGAGGCCTAATTTAAAAAAAAAAACATGTAAACTTTGGTGGGCTAAATCATAAATATATATGGACAAAGTACTATTTATAAAATAAACTAAAAAATTTATGTAGTTATTAAAATTTTAAGGGGTTAGAGTCAGGTTAGTCAACCCTTGGCTCTGCCACTAGGTGGTGGTGGATAAAAAAAATGGATTCATATGGTTTTATGGTGGTGGCGGGTATTGGTGAACAAAAACATATTATGCTAATTTCGTAACGCCACAAAATATGTAACGTTATATTATCAAGAACACATGCCCATTTTAAAACGTGGTTGATCATTCTAATGTTAAAATAAACTCGATAAAACACATGTCCATTTTAAAAAATTGGTGCAATAAATTGCCATGTTATGTAATAACTAAATGAATGACACGAATCAAGATCAGAACATATGAAGTTATTTATTATCGATTTGTTTATGTAAAGAGTGGTCAGGATTTATCCTTGGCAAAAATAAATTTATCGCTGGGGTTTGTTTAACCCAACCATTTTTAAATATTTTATTAATTAGTGTCTCATTGATTGTTCATAATGATTAATTAAATTTCTATTATAAATGTCATTTTAATAGTCTAACATAAATGCATAATTTTATTAATAAATAATTGTACTAAAAGCTATATTAATTCTAATGGTGGTAGTGGAAGTAGGGTTAGTATAAACGGTGGCGGGTGTTTGTGAATGGTGGAGGCGGTAACATTACTATTGGTGGAAGAAATAGTGGCGATGGATGGTTTTTATGGTGGTGGGTGTTGGTAATAGTAGTGAATAATAATAGTTTTTGCTTTTTAGTGAATTTTATTGACCGAGTAAAAAAAATCTTCACAAAACATGCAACATTGTATTGTGAAAAATGTAATTGGTTGTTTTTAGCACCATTGATAAGGACAAAGATCAAATATTTCGAGGATGATACCGGAACGTATAAGACAATATGATCATTACTGTTGGATCACCGAAACGGTATCCGTATTATATAAAGGCAATTTGTGTACCCGCGTAAGAGAACAATATCGCTCTCCCAAGTACTATTACATTTTTTTTCCTGAAAGACAATCAATGTCGAGTTGTTTTGCGACAACTACCCAGAATGACAACAACTTTCACTCAGTTCCCGATATAAAACATTATTGACCGGGAAAATGTATTTTCATTCTAAAGTATTTATTTGAAAATAATGTTTGTTCATCAAAATCATCATAAAAAACTCTAAATTATAAATCTAAATTTCGCCTCCAATGTTTATAGAATACTTTTTTATATTTTACATTCTCAAATCATGCGACCTCTTGATTACAAATCAACAATATCATATTATGGATCAATATGTATAGGTTTCATTCACTGGGTTAGAAGGTAGAGTAGATACAGATGGGTAGATCACACAAAGCAGAACATGACTGAGAATACTTCAATAATTTGGTCAAGAAATAAGGTCAAAAATTTAAGATTAACTCCACGTACGACAATTTCAAAACATAGTTTGGCTAACTCTGCCTATGTAAAGAGTGGTCAAGATTTGTTCTTTCTCAATTGCTATGTTATGTGAGAAGAAGGTGATATCTAAGATTGAGGTACAATTCAAATATATTAGGTTTATACCATTTACAACTGGACGCCTTGAAAAAAATTGACGTGTTATTATTATTATTACAGGTAAGGGACACATTGACCACACTTGCGCATATAGCTCACTTCGCAAATGATTGGTGTTGCATGTACTGTCTAGAATGCAACGATGAATTTGAGAAAAAAGGGACCAGAAGCAGTGTTCGGAGTATTTTGAATATAGTAACTTAAACCCGATGTAATAATTATGTTCTTTTTTTCTTTAGTTTTTCCACAATCTATTTATTTAAGAAAAATGAACATTGCAAATACATAACATCAGCAAAAATTAGACAGATTTTGTTTGATAATAATGGCTACCGATGGTCCGGAAACGGCAAATAAAAGGAATTGCTGTATAAGAATTGTTGGGATATACGACGGATTAATTGATACGAATCAAAGAGGTATAACTATTTCGTTATGAAAACACATAAAGTTCACAATAGAAGATGACATCAAGTTTAAAGTTATTAACAAACATAACATGGCTAACTAAAATGTTAAAAACAAACAGGATATATAAACTTAGAAAGACGTGGGACTTGAAGAGGCCAATATTGAAAACTACAATCTTAGAAAGCAACGATCCACAATACCATAATTTTTTATTTATAAATATTCAACATAGAAGATGTCAACTTTTGGTAGATCTATTAAGAACCTATTAATTTGAAATAGGATCAGGGAGTACAATATGTGTTCAAGGTTCTTTATGAGGTAATGTGTCGCCAGATTGTATTCCAAGTGAAGGTAGGAAGATATAAAAGTGACACAATGTCCAAGACTTTTGAAGTTACCAAAGCCTTCGTTAAGACGAACTGCTGGGAAAAATACTTTGTTGAAGATTTAATGGAAGAGGTTCGCATATATACAATCCCTTCGGAAATGTAACGGGTAAACATTTTAAACATTGTCATCTATTGGGTGTTAAGAAATTACAGGAAAATCATGTCACATTGGAGAGCTTGTATCATCCGTTCGATGAAAAAAAGATATTATTCTCTGCCTATTAGGAGAATCGACAACATGACCATGATAGATGAGTCAGCTGGAGCGAAATAGGAGCATGAGGAGACTTTTATGAACGATATTGATTAGTTGATTTCACTGAGATGAGCGTTCCTGACGACATATTTCCAAAAAATATTTAAACTTCCATGTTCATGTAGAGCATTATCTCATTATAGCAATGACCCTAAATAAAAAAGTGTCTGGAAGATAAGATTATGTTTCTTTCGTTTGAGAAAATCTCCGGCAGTAAAATATTAAAGGAAAAATACAAAAAAAAAGAGAGGAAAATCCCAACTATTTTTATGACAAACCCATATTAAATCATAAGGAGTTGATAAGTATTCGCAACACAAATTATACGATATATTAAAAATGAACCAACATCATATTCCGTGCCGTTACGGCACGGATTAAGGGCTACTATCATACATATCGTGGTTCATTTTTAATGTAGCGCATTCGCAGCATTATAACAGTATAAATAATATAAAAGTTGTGATCCAATAATCAAATTTTAATTCTCCTTGGAAACTCTCGAGGCTTCCTAGCCTTGGCATATTGTGATCAAGGAGTTTTTAACATGGCTCGTGAGGATGTAAACAAGACTCTCTATAGTTTGCCAACGTTTCTACCTGCATGGGTTGAAGAACAAGATCGACTGATTGCTGAAAATGAAGCTCTTGAGAATATACTGTTCAGGAGTGTATCATTTGAGAAAATGTTAAGATCCAAATCGGAGTAAAAAACATGCTTTTGAGAAAATAGTTTTAGAAAAGAAAAATAAGTGGAACCCACGAATATGATTGTTGGGAAAATTGACCGTATAAGTTACGGTTTGTCCCATCACCACCATTATTAACTGTAATTATCCATAAAATTTACAGTCCCTCTCAAAATGCTTTATACGCTTCATAATTCAGGTTACTATATACCAATCGTAATCTTATTACGGTTTTTGTTTTTGTAAATTTTTATGAATTGTACAGATGTTACGATTTGTGTTGGTGGTGAAGAAGACAACACCATCAATCGTAACTAAATTATGGTTCATCTCATGAAGACTAATACCAACCATAACTAATCTTACGATTAAGTTTAACTCAAATTTAACCGGTTACGGTTGGTGGTTATGTGAAAAACTCCAATCATAAGTCCCTCTGGAAATCTAATTTTTTTGATCTTTCTACGTATAATAGGTAATTTAGAGCAACAAAAAGTCTATTGGAGCTAAATTAGAGGTATGCCTGGTCATATAAAGATGAACCCGTCTCAAATTTATCACTGGAATCACCCATTTTGATCGAGTGAATCAAAACCTAGGGTTACAAAGAAATCCAAAGTCTTTTTCTCTTTTCCCTCTCTATTTTTTTCCTCTAAAAGAAACCAATTAATCTGAAATCCGATTTAGTTTTTCATAAATATAGTTTTTCATCATTAGCTAATTTCAATCAATATTAACTAAATGAACTAAATGAGGACAGTTTAGCCATCATGAAAAATATCTAGATAAGAGGCTTTTAAAATTACCATATAATGACCAATTTTTTCCTATTATAGGAGCCCCTCTAATGGATTTCATGGCCCTTATAACAACTTTCTTCTAATAACATTTACCATGAAACTGATTGGTGGCGCAGGAAAAAGCCAATGTGCTGGGGCAAAGTGGATAAGCATTTTGATTGATAGCTAAGAACTTTTTTCTTTTTAATCAGTAAAGAGAATTTGGGTGCCGGTGAGTTTCGAATTCAAGTGAATGGTATCATTACCTTATAATTTTTATCACTGTAATACAGTGATACATGCTGAGATTCTAGATTCAGCGGGCATTTCGCTTACTAATTAAGTAGGTCTGAATGACATTATATGTGCACTTTAATCTCGACCGCTGGAACTACAAGGACTGGTCCAATTTTGGGACAACAAGTGGCACAATCTAAATAGTGAAGAAGGATGCTTTTAATATTGGGATTTGTAACGAGAAGTAGAGGGAAATGATTAAAGGTCTGAATTCATTGTCCCACATCTGTAACATAAAGTTTGTCCCAGCTTTTCAGTTTTTCCTTTTAATCTCTAAGAGCATCCACAGTGGGCGAGTATAACCAAATTTATGGGATGAGATCCTAACACAGTGGGACGGAGTAAAGATCAAATTTGGACCAAAGATCAAATTCCAGACCAAATATGGTCGCGACCAAATCCCAAATTCTAATATAGTCGGGCGTAAATTTAAAGTACGCTTGATGCTGGGCGTAAATTTAAAGTATGCTTGTTAACGGGCGTAAACCAAATTTACGTATGTTGGTGGGGCGGAATTTAAATTTACGTTTGTTGCGGGCGTAACATAAATTTACGCCTGATGAGACGGACAAAAGAATTCCGCGCGTTGCCAGGCGGACACCAAAATTCCGCCTCTCTGGGGCGGACACCAAAATTCCGCCTCTCTGGGGCGGACACCAAAATTCCGCCCCTCTCAAACGGACTTTTTTTTTACGCCTTATCAGCAAAATTATGAAACATGAAATGAAAATTTTCGAACGTTAGAATGATAAATTTTTCGAACGTTGGCGTTGGAGATTGCGTAGCAGATTTTTGACCATTGGTAAGATATTTATATCTTTCGAACGTTTGAAATTGAATGTTAATAACGGGTTTATTTTATACCTATATATACCAGATGAATTCCTTTCACATTTTCATATCATTCGTTTGTATTCGGCAAGAAAAAAATAGTATCAGGGAAAGAACCAAATGTTCTATGCAAACGTTTAGTTATACATGGAGGAAAATGGGTGGAACACATTATAGGAAAGAGTTAGCCACAACCATATTGACGCATTAGAGAGGAAATATTTCACCCAGCTGAGATGATCATGGAAACGGACATTAAAATCACGCCTATTTGATCTTTAGTTTTATCATACGTATCTAAATTACGTTTACGTCCCACATAGGCGTAAAAAAATTTTACGCCTCATTAGCAGGCGTACTAGAATGCTTCCGCCCCATTCAGGCGTACTAGAATGCTTCCGCCCGTGTGTATGTATACGTGCTAAAGAAACGTGTTATCACCGGGCATAATTTTATTTTACGTGCATTGGCACGGTGAGATGATCATCCGCCTGACAAACGGGCGTAATTTAAAAACCCGTCCCACGTGAAACGTAATTTATATTTACACCCGTCGTCAGGCGTTAATTTAACCTACGCCTGTCTCAAACGTAATTTAAATCTCCGCCCACAAATCAAACGTAACTGAATTATCCGCCCGTCTTCAAACGTAACTAAATTATCCGCTCGATCAAATTTGGTCTTCATCCCGTAGCGTCACAGTTCAGAATAAACTCAAATTTGGTCCCGTTTTTTGATCTTTGATCTTTGGGTATAATCGTACGACTGCAGTTGCTCTAAGGCCGTGGCAGAGACTAATAGACTGGTAGGTGGAAACTGTCTACCCAAGAGATGCAATGCGGAAAATGCTTTCTATCTTTCGGATTCCTACACAAAAAAAACACCCGCCTATGTGGCACTCCCCTATTGGTTCCTGGAAAGCTCCCCCAGACCCACCATTTCCCATCTATGGCTCACATCCATGACACATAGGGGTGTATAACGATGGTGTAAAAAACCCGTAGATGGTAGCAAGTTCAGATGCAATGCCCACACCCACAAGCTTAGTTGTCACCACGTTACTGACATCTCATCATAGTGTTTGGTCTTTGTCAAGGAGATACGTACGCATTTATCTCCTCGATCGATCACTTTTTTTTTCTTCTTCTTTCATTTCATTCACAACTTCCATCAAGATCTCTTTCTTTCTTTCTTTCTTTCCTACCACCTCCCCATCATCTTCGTCAAAGTAGAAACTAGCGTGCTTAATTATGTCATGGTACAGAGATCCTCAGTTGTTCATATATTCCATTGGCTCGGGCTATCGTATTTGCAGGGTTAACAAAAAATTATTGATCGGTACCGCTTTTCTAGCAAGTGATATCAGTGATGATAACCACTATTATAAATTTTCAGAACATCTCTCTTTGGGCAATAATAAAGAAAGTGATTATGCCGATTTTTTATCTGACTTATCGAGAAGGCCTAAATATACGTTGGTAAACTCTGAAGGTTTGGTGGCCTCAGGGACTCTTTCGACAGGCTATATCGTGTTTCGTTGGAATCCAGAGTCTCTCTTCTATAGTTTGCCTGGTATTCAACCTGTACGAGTCGACGAACAAAATCAACAGAAAGCTGATGAAAAAGTTCAAGATCATGAGAAAAGAGTTTCAGATTTGGAAAACGCCGTTAAAAACACAGAAAAGAAGTTGACCGCACAAGTATCAGACCTACAAGAGCAATTGCATATGGAGAAATACGATAAGGAAGCTCTGAAGAAACAAGTTTTTGAGTTGACATTAAAGCTTGAAGCCGTCGTGCTGAAGATGGATCTATTGAAGCTATGCGGTTAACGTTCCTAGTAATTTGACGGAGCTTCTTATGCAGCCGGCAAGCCGTTTGAGTCATGTCTTGAAATCAGCGGGTGGAAGCCTCTCGTCAACTACTTGGGTTAATTTTCTTTAGGCTTGTGCAGGGACGGAGCCAGGACTCGAAGGTTGTGGGGTCGAAAAAAAATTTCTAATATTCACAATTTTTTTTTAACTGAATCAAAATCGTCTGTTTAAATTTTTTTACCTTCGTACAAGTTCCACTGCAATTTAGTATTTGGACACAACCATCAAGATATATATGAAGTTCCAAAAACATTTTTAGCACAGCTTCCTCCTTAAGAAAGCAAATTACAGGACTGGACTATGCTTTGCATATGCGAACTTTATCCTTTGGATCCAGGGTTGAGATACCTGCAACAAAGACAAAAGGAGTTCAAAAGCATGACTGTCAACGAGCTAGCAAGCAAACTTATTCCAACTAATATACTTATATACAGAAATGTAAAGCTTACCATTTTCGCCAAAATAGATGAACTCATCCCACCAACCACAACATGAATCTAATAGGCAAAATGTAAATTAGACGTAACATCTCTTTTCCAAAAAGTATTATATATATTAACAAAAAAAGGATCTTGTAGTTGATTTGTCTGATAGACAATATACATCTGTAATTACATCAACTGCAAAAATCAAAAGATCCATAACCATAAGTCTGCCCAAAAGATGGAGAAAATAAATCATTCATGTAAACCCAACCTGATGCTAATTAATCTATGTTATATCATCTTCCCCATTTGACATTGTATACGCAAGTACCAACCTACAGCCTCCCCCATTTCTTGTACTTCAGTTTGTAAAGAAGAAGCAAGTTCACCAAGTTCATTTGTACTGCCACCACCTCGTTTTGAAGGCCATGATAAATCAACTGTCGCCTTCCTTTTGTAATACCTCTCCATCGACAATTGAGTTTTCATAGATCACGGAATTGGTTGCATAAACCTACATTGATGCTTCAATTAGAACATTGTAAATAAACAAAATCTTCAAAAGCAAACAAAACAAAAGATTGATGCTTCAATTAAAAACAATATGAATTAAAAAAAAAAATACTGAGAAAACCCTAAAAATTCAAATAAAAGACAAGGGTCTGATTACTTATGGATTAATGAGTATTTTAACGAATCTCACTCTAGTTATGTGAACTGTTATTATAGTTATAGAGAAGACGAATTTTGCTTTTGATTAAGAAAAAAATAAAAACCCTAGCTTGAAATTATCCAAATCGAACTAAACGATCGTATATATTTCTGAATTAAAATTAGAATAAAAAATAAATCATGGTGATGAATGTACCTTAAGCGTCACCTTTAACTGATTTGTGATCAGTATCATCAGCTAATAATCTCATGCGGAAGAGATACACAGAGTTACAGAGAAGAGAAGGTTCTCTTTTTTCTTTTGTTGTAGTCTGCAAAGAGATAATGTCGGTAACTCGGGAAGATAAAGAAAACTAAGCTAATAATAAAAATTATCAGTTTAACTTTGACCTCTTAGAAATGGTAAGACTTCAATTATGCGATTTATATTTGCATCCACAAGACTCTATTATTACAGAAAAACCAAGCCTAATCTTATTAAATTTGAAATTTCAGTGGGTGCAAGCGCACCCATTTGTGCTCACATGCCTCCGTCCCCGGGCTTGTGGTTGGTTTGGCTTGGTTCATCTTGTTGCATGTTTGTTTGCTTGCCGTCTTCTTCTTGTTCTAAGTTTATAGATCTGTATCTTGAATCATATTAAGCTCTTGAGACTTTGACTGGTAGGTGTCCGGTTGGCAGCTGCAGTTAACTTACACATCAACGCGTTACAGACATCATGTCTGTAAAAATATTATTTACAGACTTTGACTGGTAGTTGACTTCATACTATTATTTATTTAAAAATGATATTTTGATACATTAAATCTATCCGTATATATTTTTTATTCTAATTTTTCCTTTCGGTCAAATAAAAAAATGAAAAGAAATCTGTCTTTCTATATACATATTAACATGTCTTTCATAACTGTTGGAACTAAGGAGAATATTTGGTTTCTCTATTTATGATTGGCCTACACTGCAATAAAATATTCTCTAGATATGTTGCTATCTATACGAATATGTGGCATGTATAGGATATATATATACACGTCTTGTAAAACCTTCATTGATAATAAGAAACCCTAATCATTCTTCTCCCGTGGACGTAGGCTATAGCCGAACCACGTTAAACTGTGTTTCTTCTTTAATCTGTTTTAGTTTACTGCATAACATCTTATGCAGATCCAATATTGACTGCATAACATCTTATGCATACCAACATGGTATCAGAGCATCGTTAACGATCCTGGCCGTTTCTCTGTAATCAAGTTTCGTTTCTCTGTGTGTTTACTATGGCACAATCAGATCATAATACTAGTTTGCGTTTAACCTCTGTCTTGCTGAATGATGTCAATTATGTCAGCTGGTCTAGGGCTGCTGCTCTTGCTCTTGGGGGTAAAAGAAAGTCTGGGTATATTGGTGAGAATAGTACTTGTTCAGATGCTAAAGATCCAAAGTATGAAGATTGGATTGCTGATGATCAACTGGTTCGCACGTGGCTTCTCCAGTCGATGGAACCACATATTTCGGAAATTTTCTCGTTTTCAGAATCTGCAAAGGATTTGTGGAAGTCTGTTGCTAGTCTGTATGGCTTACGGAATAATGTTGCTCGGGTGTTTGAGCTGAAGCGTGAGATTGCTGAGGCTGCACAAGGTACGAAAAGTTTTACTGAGCATTTTGGTTATTTAAAAAGGAAGTGGGATGAACTGGATACATATCGTCCTCATACAACTGATGCCAAAATTCTCTTAAAGAGGGTTGAGGAGGATAAATTTTTTGATGTGCTCAGTAGCCTCACATCAGAGTATGAATCTCTTAGAAGCACTATTCTCATGCGTGCTGAATTGCCAAGTTTGTCTAGTGTCTGTGCGACTGTGCAACGTGAAGAGACATGCAAGAAAGTTATGAATCCTGTTTCTAAAAGCATTGTAGACCTGGATGTTGCTGAATCCAGTGCTCTTCTGAGCTCCAGAGATGATAAACGAAGAGCCATGTCATTTGATAAGGACAAGACTTCTCGTGTTAAGGGTAAGAGAGAAGTTTTTCATTGTGATTATTGTAATAAAACTGGTCACACCAAGGATCGTTGTTGGGATATTTATCCTCATCTTAAAGCTAATTTTGACAAAAATAAGCTTGCTCGAGATGCTGTAGCTGACAATTCATCCTTTACCATAGACCAGTTGAAGGATTTCTTTCACCAGTTGAGTAATAAGAATGAGCGCAAGGCCAACCATACTTCAGGTAACCTGCTAGCCTTTCTTACTACGCCTGTTTCCAACCGTCACATTTGGATTATTGATTCAGGAGCTACAGATCATATGGCAAATGATCCTTCGTCAGTTCATGCATTTATTCGCAGCTCTCATAAAAATGTGTTTGTTGCTAATGGCTCTACTGCTCCTGTGCTGGGCAGTGGGAAAGTGCATTTTTTTCCAGATTGTCCGCCATCTAATGCACTTGTTGTTCCCTCGTTTCCTACTCAATTGTTATCTGTTGGTCAAATCACTAATTCTTTGAATTGTGATGTTACATTTACCCCTACCTCGGTCATCTTTCAGGATCGAAAGACGAAGAAGACGATTGGTAGAGGCATTTTTCTCATGGATTGTACCTGTTACGCTCTAGTGACATGGCATGTCTCACTCACAGATCAACTCCGCAGTTTCTTTATCATCAACAAATTGGACATCCTTCTAGTCGTGTATTGTCTAGGATTTTTCCCACTTTTTCTTTTCAGTCTCAAGTCTGTGATGTTTGCCAGTTTCCTATACAATCTCGTTTTCCATTTCCTAACTCTGTGACTCGAGCTACAATGCCTTTTGAATTAATTCATTCTGATTTATGGGGTCCTGCTCCAATTGATGCTTATGATGGGTATAAATATTTCGTTATCTTTATAGATGATTGGTCACATGCTACATGGATCTATTTACTCAAATCCAAAACTGAAATTTCATCTGTATTTGTGGATTTTCATTGTATGATCCGCAACCAATTTGATGCACAGGTTAAAAATTTTAGATCCGATAATGGCACTGAGTTTGTCAAAGGCCCTCTTCCAGGTTATTTGCGTAGTCATGGTATTATCCATAAAACTAGCTGTGTTGGTACTTCACAGCAAAATGGTGTTGCTGAAAGGAAACTCTCGTCATATTCTGGAAAACCCGTGCTCTTATGATTCAGATGCATGTTCCAAAGAAATTTGGTCTCATGGTTCTCTGACGGCCACTTACTTGATCAATCGTCTGCCTAGTCGTGTGCTTGAGTTCAAATCTCCATTAGAGGTTTTAAAACATCATCAGCCTGACATTTCTCATCTTAGAGTTTTCGGTTGTGTGTGTTATGTACATTTACAGGCAAAGCATCGTGATAAACTGGATTCACGGGCAACTAAGTGTGTGTTCTTTGGTTACTCTTCTACAAAGAAAGGAATATTTGTTATCATCCACCCACTAGAAAGCTACAGATTTCTCGTGATGTTGTGTTTGATGAAACAGTGGCTTATTTTCAGTGTGATTCTGGCAGTCGGTCTCAGGGGGAGTGTTATACAGATTTGGCCCACTTCCAGTTATTAATGAGATACCTACTGCAACAGATTCCCACAGAGATAATGGTGATGGGGTAGAGTTGGTGGACTTACCTACTGCAGTGTTGGATGTGCATAATGAAGCAGTTCATGAAGAAGCTTCAGACAATAATGTTAATGTTACTGATGATAATACAGGACTACAAGATGTGCCGCATCAAGTTCCAGAAACTGAGGTTATGGTTCCACAACCAGTGGTACCAATTGTCAGAACCTCAAGTCGTGAGAAGAAGGCTCCAGAGAAATACAAAGATTTTTACATATCATTCCGCTGCGTATCCTATACAAGCACATTTAACTTATGATCATGTAGGTTCTTCACACTCTGCATTTCTAAGTGCTATATCCAGTCATCAAGAACCTAAAAACTATAATGAAGCAAAGTCTAATCCAAAATGGAGGGCACCAATGGAGAATGAGTTACGTGCCTTAGATGTAAATAATACATACAGTATTGTCAAGTTGCCTCCCGGGAAGAAGACTGTTGGATGTAGATGGGTGTACAAAATTAAATACAGAAGTGATGGAACTGTTGAGCGTTATAAGGCAAGATTAGTGGCAAGAGGTTTTACTCAGAGATATGGAGAAGACTACACAAAAACTTTTGCACCAGTTGCAAAGATGAATACTTTTCGTGTTCTTATGTCTCTTGCAGTTAATAAAGATTGGAAATTGTTTCAAATGGATGTGAAGAATGCATTCTTACAAGGTGATCTAGAAGAAGAAGTGTATATGAGTATACCACCTGGACACCCTCGAGAAGGAGAGAGCAATATGGTTTGCAAGCTTAAGAAGGCAATATATGGTTTAAAGCAATCACCACGTGCATGGTATGCAAAGCTAAGTTCAGTGCTCATCCATAATAAGTTCAAAAGGAGCTCTGCCGATTCTTCCTTGTTTATTAAAAGAAGTAATCTTGGTACAACTATAGTTCTAGTGTATGTTGATGACCTTGTGATTACAGGAGACAATCAACAAGAAATTAGAAATCTTAAAGAAATGCTTCATTCCAGATTTGACATCAAGGATTTAGGAATACTGAAGTATTTCCTGGGATTAGAAGTTGCTTACTCAAAGAAGGGTATTTTTCTGAATCAAAGAAAATATGTGTTGGACCTGCTGAAGGCTACAGGAAAAATGGGAGTAAAGCCTTGTGATACTCCTACAGAAATTGGCAACAAACTTGATAATGATGGTGATGTGTTAAGTGATATTGGGTCATATCAAAGGTTAGTAGGCAAGTTAATTTATCTCACTGTTACCAGACCTGACATAGCACATGAAGTAAGCTTAGTCAGTCGTTATATGCATACACCTCGTGTTAAACATCTAAATGCAGTAACTAGGATTCTACAGTATTTAAAAGGATCACCAGGAAGAGGAGTTTTGATGACAAAGAATGAAGCCTATTCAATTTCTAGCTACTGTATAACAACATATTCAGATGCTGATTATGCTAGATGTCCGGTTGATCGTAAATCAACAACAGGGTACTGCATATTCTTTGGTGGTAATCTGGTTACATGGAGAAGCAAGAAACAAAATGTTGTTTCTCGATCAAGTGCTGAAGCAAAATACAGAGCCATGGCTTCAACAACTTGTGAGATTGTTTGGCTGCGAGCATTACTTAAAGATTTGGGTTTTCTGTCACCTCAGCCAGCTAAGATGTTTTGTGACAATCAAGCAGCGATACAAATCGCGTCAAATCCCACATTTCATGAGCGTACAAAGCACATAGAAGTGGATTGTCATTTTGTTAGAGAGAAGGTATTGGCCAAAGTAATATGCACTCCCTTCGTTCGTAGTCATCAACAACTGGCAGATTTTTTTACTAAGGGTTTACCTGTCAAGCAATTCAATGGAATTCTATCCAAGTTGGGCTCCATTGATATCTTCGCACCAACTTGAGGGGGAGTGTTGGAACTAAGGAGAATATTTGGTTTCTCTATTTATGATTGGCCTACACTGCAAGAAAATATTCTCTAGATATGTTGCTATCTATACGAATATGTGGCATGTATAGGATATATATATACACGTCTTGTAAAACCTCCATTGATAATAAGAAACCCTAATCATTCTTCTCCCGTGGACTAGGCTATAGCCGAACCACGTTAAACTGTGTTTCTTCTTTAATCTGTTTTAGTTTACTGCATAACATCTTATGCAGACCCAATATTAACTGCATAACATCTTATACATACTGCATAACATCTTATGCATACCAACAATAACCTCTACTACTCTTCTTTCAATTCAATCACCACTTTTCGATTAACATCTCATCTCTTTGTCGAAGTAAGAGCGTAACTATATCGTGGTATACAGATCCTCACTTCTTTATATACCGGAAAAGCATATTTTATTGTGTTTTCAGGATTTACATTACGTGATTTCGGTGATTCGAATTCGAATTCCTACAGTTTTCGAGAACACAAAATTGGTTAAGAAGATCGAAATCAATAATTCTTGGGTTAAAAGAACAATTAGATTTTGATACTGTTTAAATGGACAAAAATGTAAAAATAGCCAGGATGTAAACAGTTTCATCCTACCCATTTTTAAATACTCTTTCTTATTTTTAATTTACATCAGGATGCATCCAGTTTCATCCTTACTATTTTTTAAGTTTAAGTCAGGATGAATCCAGTTTCACCCTTGCTACTTTTTTTGTATCCATTTTACCCATAATAATTTTTAGTCGTCCATTTAAATCATGTTTTAAAAATATTTGTACAAATGACCCATTTTCCGTTTCCCGAACATCTCTTTGGGCTGTAACGAAGAAAGTGATTATCAGTCTTTGTTTATTGACTGATTGCTGAAAAACAAGCTCTTGAGAAAATAGTTTCGGAATCAGAACTATGATTTCCACTTATAATAAAAACAAGGAAAAGAAGTTGACCGCAGTAGTATCTTATCTACAAGAGCAACTGGATCGGGAGAAGAAAATATCTAAGTTAGACATCAAAGATTTGAACATTTCAAAGGTAATTAATTAGCATCAAAGAAAATATCTAAGTAGGTCTCATGGTCCAACACCGTGAAGCCAATTGCATTTGCTTATAAAAATTGGGGCTTACTTCCATGTCTGGGGAAGCAGATCTCTCTCATAGTCCGATCATTTCTAAGGAGGAGATAAGCGTGTGAGACTCTTGACTTTGTAGAGAATTTGGTTTACATGGTGAGCAAGCTTAGTCACGTTATTGGACATACATTCCTTCCATTCATTATTGAGCTGGCCTTGCTGATTTGTTCTAAATCTATCTCTATACATGTATTCTCATAGTGTTTGATCCTTATTAAATAGTAGATAAGAAAGCATTCATGTCCTACTCTTTTCTTTCAATTCATTCACAACTTTTCTGTTAGCACCTTTGTGATCAAAGTACGTAAGAGCGTAACCATGTCGTGGTATAGAGATCCTCATTTGTTTATATACCGGTCCGACTCGTATTTTCTTGTTTGCAGGATGAATGAAATGTTACCAATTGGTTCCTCTTTTACAATAAGCAATTTCAGTAACTGGAAAGGTTACAATTTTTCCGAACATCTCTCTTTAGGCAATAACAAAGAAAGTGATTATGAGGTTTTCTTTTCCGATTTAATGAATAGGCCTGATGATACCATGATAAACTCTCAAGGTTTCTTGGTCTCCCCGGATTGTCTCGTTGCTGATGGATCCTTTTACATGGCTCGTGAGGATCTAAACAAGCCTTTCTATAGCTTGCCTACTTTTCTACCTGCGTGGGTTGCCGAACAAGATCGATTGATTGCTGAAAAACAAGCTCTTGAGAAAAGAGTTTCAGAATTACAAACTTTGAATTCCATACGAGTATCATATCCACAAGAGCAATTAGATCAAGAGAAGAAAACAAATACGCGGTTGGAGCGGAAGCAGATGGATAAGCAAAGTCTTGAGATGCAAATGAGTTATCTGAGATCACAACTAAAAAAATAAGAAATTAAAAATTGGAACGAATATTTTCTATTACATGCGGCGAGTTGTTAGGTTCTTCTGCACCAACCCAGCCCTGGACGGATGGTATTTCATTGTCTAGCTCCATCGCCACAATCTCTACACCTTACAAGGTAGTTCATACTTGGTGAACATGTTGATGCGTGCATTAAGATCCTTATTGAACATGGATTTAAGTTAAGTGCAGGTAAAACATACAGCTTCTTATGCAGCCGGCAAGCCATCTGAGTCGGAGATGATATTTTTCGAGCAATGTCTTCAAATCAGCGGGTGGAAGCCTTGATTAATTAGTTACGTCAACTAGTTGGGTTAATTTTCTTTAAATTTGTGGTTGGGTTTGCTTGGTTCATTTTAATGTATGTGTTGAGATTATTAGTCCCACATTGTTGAGCAATCTAAGATCCTGCGATTTATAATTTTTTAGGGCCTCTCCACTCGTTGCCAATTGGTTTTGAGTTGGATGCCCATATTCTAACAAATGATGCTACTTAAACCTTCAATGAGATGACAGAACGGAATATAATCACTTGGAATGCCATGATTGCAGCTTAGAGTAAGTCTTATGGTGGAATCCATTCATCTTCCATCTTCCACGCCACCTCAGTATTTGGAACTGTGGATGGAAGCGCAAGTGTAATGGTGAAATAGTAGAAACGCTATTCTTAATGAAGCTAAAAAAACGCAATTAAGAATGGAGCTAAAAACACGTAATTAAGAATGGAGCTTTTTTTTCGGCCGTTAGATTTCAACAACTCATTTTAAATCTACGGATAAAAAAAAAACGCAATTAAGAATGGAGCTTTTTTTCAGTCATTAGATTTTAACAACTCATTTTAAATCTACGGATAAAAAAAAAAACGCAATTCTTAATTGCGTTTTTTTAGCTCCATTCTTAATTGCGTTTAACGTTATTCTTATTGGCGTTCAGATGGATTCCACGAAACCGTGGAACCTTGCTTGGATTTTCTGTGGAAGACCCCAACTTGAAAGCCACTAAACTTGACATTCCATGATTTTTCACAATTGGAATAGTTTGGATTCCACCATAAAACTTGATGTTATGCTCGTAATGGTGATGGTGAAGCCACATTTAAGTCTTTCAAGGCATTGGAGGAATCAGGTCTTCAACCTGACCAGGTAACCTTCAGTATCTTATCCGCCTGCAGCCACCGTGGCCTTGTGACAGAAGGATTACAGTACTTCGATTGTATGAGTAGAATCTACAAACTTGATCCCCTTAGGAAACACTACACGTGTATTGTTGATATCTTGGCTCGAAATGGATTGTTCGAAGAAGTAGAAAAAATGATGGCAGAAATGCCATATGAGCCTGACGAGATCATGTTAACATCCATAAAAACAAAGAACTGGGAATAAAAATCGCGAACCGGCTTTTCAAAATGGACGTCACAGATGGAGGTGCTTATGTTGTTCTATCAAATTTGTACGGAGAAGCTGGTAGCTGGGAGGAAGTAGCCAAAGCGAAGAAGGCAATGAAAGATCGGTGGGTTAAAAAAGTACCAGCTAAGAGTTGGGTTGACATTAAACAAACAACACACAGTTTTTCATCCAATGACAAAACACATCCGCAGTTCAGTGAGATCAGTCAAAAACTAGATTACTTGTCTAAGGAGATGGAGTAATATGGTATCAGAGCATGCTATTTGTGTCGATTCAGTTGACCGCATCTTTATTCCGCGTCATCCGATTTATTGTTCACGTGTTAGATCCAACGACGCTACACGTGAGGGGCGTGTTGAGATTATTAGTCCCACATTGTTGGGAAATTTAAGATCCCGCGACGTATAATCTCTTAGGTCCTCTTCATTCATTGCCAATTAATTTTAAATTGGATGCCCATATTCTAACAGTATGTTTGTTCTCTTGCCGTCTTCTACGTTTATAGATCTGTATCTTGAATCATATTAAGCGCTTGAGACTTCGACTGGTATTAGATAAATGAGAATTTGGTTTCCGGTTGGCAGGTAGCTTACTCATCAGCACGTTACAGTCTTACAGACATCATGTCTCAGTTTAATGTAGTTGACTTCATATTATTATTTGTATAGTAATGGTACATTATATTGATTCATTATTGAGCTGGTGGCCTTGTTTGATTAATCAATCTAAATCAATCGATCTGTCTAAATACATACATACATCACATGCTGTGTTCGATCATTGTTGAGGAGATAAGAAAACATATTCATCATATCCTCAGTTACTCTTTTCTTTCAATTCATTCACAGGTTTTCTGTTAACATCTCTTTGTCGAAGTAAAGAGCTTAACCATGTCGTGGTATACAGATCCTCATTTGTTTATATACCAGAAAGGCATATTTTGTCTTGTTTTCAGGATTAAAGATATAGTACCTATTGGTACCACTTTTACATTACATGATTTCAGTGACTCGAATTCGAATTGCTACAGTTTTTCAGAACATCTCTCTTTGGGCTATAACGAAGAAAGTGATTACGAGTCTTTCTTTCTGGATCTATGGGAAAGACCTATGGAGATGATAAACTCTCAAGGTCTTGTGGCCACCCCAGATGGTGAAGGAAACTTTTACATGGCTCGTGAAGATTTAGACAAGCCTTTCTATAGTTTGCATACTTTTCTACCTGCGTGGGTGGTCGAACAAGATCGACTGATGGCTGAAAAACAAGCTCTTGAGAAAATAGTTTCGGAATCAGAAACTATGCTTTCAATTTATAAAGATAAGGAAAAGAAGTTGACCGCTGTAGTATCTTATCTACAAGAGCAATTGGATCGGGAGAAGAAAATATCTAAATTGACATCAAAGCTTTGAACATCTCAAAGGTAATTAGCATATAGAAATTTGCTAAAGATACCACAACCAGCCGTTTCGCCAATGGAGCAGTTCTCGTAGTGTGGCTGCAGCGTTGCTGAGTTGATTCCAAATAAAAAAGATGCAAGATATATATATGATCTAGATATCTGTAGTTCTATTAATTTCTTCGGATGTGTTTCCTTCTGTTTTTGTGTTTCATTTGGTGTGTTTAGATTTCGGAATGCTAATACATTTTTCTGATTAATTATTAATTGTACCAAAAACTTCACGCACATCTCCTCCTAATTAACAACTTGTACGTTAGAATATTCATGACAACATTAAACTCCATGATGTCAAGATGGGTAATGTTCTTCCACAATGAATGAAGAGATCTCCTCTAAGGATGAACTGTTTAATTTCGTGGATCTTATAAATGAATCAATTGTATTTGTTTGTACCATGAGTAAAAATGCTACATAATGAGTCAAATTGGTGCTTGAATCATATTTTGGCTCTCATCCAACCCCGCTAACCAGTCAACCAAAGCGGCCCAACAGCCTCCAAGGTATTACATAAATTCAATGACCAGTCAGTGTTCAAAGTCAACGCCCGGAAAATGGTCAAGGTCAATGGTAAAAGTCAATGTCGGTCAACGGCCAAAGTCAACCATCAGTCAATGTCAAGGCCGTGATGTTGATGGTGCTGCCACGCAGCATTCATCCATGCTGCCAGCCATTATGCATATCAGCCACTCAATCCAGTCTGCCAGCCAGCTTCCATCCATGCTGCCAGCCATTATGCATATAAGCCAGTCAATCCAGTCTGTCAGCCAGCGTCCATCCATGCTGCCAGCCATTATGACTGTCAACCATCAATCCAAGTCTGCCAGCATGCAGAATTAATTCAGGAAGCATGCAAAGGCAGTTTCATGTGAATTAATTCAAGAGGCATGTAAAAGCAGTTTCATGCAGAATTGAACATGTAGAATTAATTCCAGCAGTTTCATGCAGAATTTATCATGGAGGCATTAATTCCAGCAGTTTCATACAGAATTGAAGATGGAGGCATGAATGAGAAGTTAAATGCATTTAAGTTATACTCCCTCCGTCCTAGTTTGCTTGCCAAAATTGATTTTTTTTAACAGAAGTGTACCAAAAAATTACTATATTTTTCACTAAAATTATCTAATTATCAACAAAGAAATAAAAACTAGGATACAAAAACTTGTATATTAAACAAGTGATTTAAAAGATTGATGGCGTATGTGGAAGTAATTTGAATTTGTTTCAAGTTTTTGCAAAATCCTATTTTGGCAAGTAAACTAGGACGGAGGGAGTATATTGGAATTAGATATTGAACTGAATAAATATGGAGGAGCATAAATCATTTTGGGAGAGCCAATGGAGAGAAAAAAAATGCATTGTAATTCCATAGTCAATAAAAATATCACTCCCCAAGGGGATTCATCCGTGGATGTAGGCAAACCATGCTGAACCACATTAAGCCTGTGTCTCATTATTTGTTCTTCAATTCGCCTCCTAACCCAAAATACATACCAAATAATAATCGTGTTTCGTTCCCAAAAGTAATTTCGGGTACAAACAATACTGTAAAAAGCCAGCTGAGAGAGTTATTTCACATTCAGAAATGCAAACTCTTCCCCAAAAGCAAACATCAATGGGTTGACCCCGACCAAGCAAGAAGCTAGATTTGATCCAGAAATTTGGTGTTTGTATGAATTTGCAGGAACATTTTTTGTAGGGATAGAATATCGCACATTATCATATGCGAGCAGAGGACAGCCAGGTGAGTGCGAAAGACATCGCATGAATCAAGATAGAGTGATGAATTGAATGATGTCAGCTTAGTCACAAGTAAAGTATGAAGATCTGCGGGAAGATTAGGGAGTCTGCGAATATAACTAATGTACATGTGCGATAACAACACACATAAATTTTGAAAATAAGGATATCTTAGCTGTCATCCACTATGTAATATCCTATATAAAGGATAGATGGTTCGAGTAGAAGGGAGAGTTCTTTTTAGGATCCTTGGTCATAACAATTCATAATGACAAACAAAACATTACAAGTCCTTTCCAAATCATGGAAAGATCCACAGAATCAACAGAATTATCATAATGCAATTTAAACAAAGCTTAGAATGCACAGACAGACAATGCATGGGTTTTTTAAGCATAAACTTTTCCAAAAGAAACAACAATGGTTACAAAAGAGTTAAATGTGTTCCCACTTCTTTTCATGACAAGCCTTGCCTACCTCGAGATCCACAATCCACTGGTTCATCCTTTGAATCGATCATTGTTAATAACTAACTTTTAATCACACAAGAATTCTAAGAATCTAGCCAAAATGGCTCACACAAAAATCATACAAGTCTATCTAATGGTTCTAAGCCCAATTATGTTTTATATATTTTCATTCTCTATCTTAAGCATAACTAAGGTTTACTAATTCAATTAAGTTGGTTGTATAATCCATTAAATAAGTCTTATGAATATCTACAACTTATAGAAATAATCAAAGGATAAATCAGACCATAAGGGTCCAATATACCAAAATAGGAAAAACTGAACCTAAGTCCAAGTCCAATAAACAAGTCCATTAACTTAAGACCCAGTCTACCTGAGTCAACTAACGGTCAATAACAGTCAAATGGTCAACTAACAGTGAAATGGTCAACTAATAGTCAACATCCAATAAACGGTCAATGCCCTGGTAAAGTGATCAGCTGAGTAAACAGGAATCGATCCGGATCAACTCAGTCACTAAGACTGATTTAAGTCAATAAAACTGATAGACTGATTCAGAAGCACCAGGCGATTCAGCCAATCTCAAATAACTAAGGTTAAGATTCAAGCACAAATACTAACTCAAATACAACTTCAACTCATATTTACCTACAATCTCAAATAACTCAGGTAAGCAAACTTCATATTCGAATTACAAAACACAATTACAGTTTAATTACCTACAATCGTAGATTTAAGCCAACTCAGATCATCTCAAGACATTCACTTAACTCTCTTTCCAAAACTTCAGTCACATAACACTCAATGCTTCTTGCTTCAATCAAACCATCCATTCAATCCACTAGATTCAGTTTACACCACTTAACTACCGTTACCTATAATTGCAATTCTACATAACCACCAAAACTGAATCACCATTAGTTTACTTTCAAATCCATACCCACATTAACTTCAGTTCAGACCTTAATTACACAAACTATAAAATGCAAACAATCTAGCATAACCTATAACCACAACCCCACCTATATTCAAATTATCAACTCATACATCCACCAACAACAACATTTCAACACCAACAAAAAAACACATTCAAGCCTCCTGCAACTCAGTCCAACATTTCACTTCACCAATACTTTCATCTTATACCTGCAATATTCATTCTCACAGCAAGTACCAAATTCTCTACTAGTTCAACAACATCTTCATCCACATCTCAGTAACTCTCATTACCATCTGAAACTCTCATATTCACCACCACCAAGTACATCATCACAGGGAAAAACACATAACATTACCAACACAGACTAAACTATAACCAAAGTTACTCAATCATATGTCTTGAAATCACCACTCATCCAAATTATAACAACAATGGCATTAACACATTCCTTACTCATCCTATTCTTCAACTATATCATATTAAACACAATTCAACTTCAATTATTGTAATTATGTAATATAAATACTTACTCAAATATTAGCCTCCCCTGAACCGTTGCTTCATCAGCTCCTGCTGTTATAACCTTAAATTAACCGATCTTCAAACACCCATCCTTAATAAACCTCAACACTGATTTCAGCAAAACACTAAGTAATCCTCAAATCAACACTTCTCTAATCCGAAACCAATTCAACAATCAAAATCTCCAATTAAACAAACCCATCTTGTAAATCCATCCAACTCATCTTAATTCTTACTTGAATCGAATTCTAAATCAATTTACAGAAACCCTATTTTCAATTTGGGGAAGGACATAAAACCCTAATTCTTTGATTCATCTCTAAAACGACTTCTGAACTTCAATTAGATATCAACCCAATCTTTCTTTATATGTTAACACCTCGTTTAACTTATTGATTCCCAAATAATCTCAATACCAAAATTTAAATCTTACAGCGGCATCTACTCTTTCTTCTTCTTTTCATTCTTAAATCACATCAACAATACCTCCTACACCATCAGAATAGATTCATCAACCATGAACTCTCAAACGTGCTCTCAATTTTATCACTCGAATTTTACATAAGGAGAAGAAACATAAGTAGAAGAAAAATGAAGAAACGAGAAGAAGAAAAAAGAAAAGATAAGAAGACTTATCTTCTCGATCGGTTAGGGATAAGACCAACCAAAAATGATATAGGCACTCTCCCGAGTGATATGGGCAGCCACAACGTGTCATTGTCTTGCATCAAGAACATTTTTCTGGAAATGACGATTTTACCCTTCATATTGTCTTGTTATTTTCTTCTTCGTCCGATATCCGATTCAGACGTTCGAGTAGTCCATTTCGCATAAATTTTTAATATCTAACCGGTGTTACTAGTTTCATATCTAAATCCTTGTTGGATTAATTTCTAATAAGTAACGTTCGTGTTAAACTAATCTAATTATTATCGACTAAATCGTCTCTTGACTAGTCTAATTGCGTTTTACGAGATTGAGGATATTTACACGCCAATGACCAACTAAACAATGATACAAACTAGGTCTTGTAATGTGCGAATATTGAGTCTAAGACGTATTCATCAGTTTGAGATGAAAAATCATTAAGTAGGGTGAATATGAATTTGATTCATATGCATGAAGAATGTGCACACATAGAAAATATATAATCAAAACCAAGAAAATAATGCCAATACCCAACTGAATTCAATAGTTCTCCATCAACGGAAGCAGAAGTTTATTATCAGGGTGTGTTGAAAATCCGGTTCCGACTTTTATACCAAAAAATAAGCACATAGGACGATAAAATCCTCCCCATAGAATATAAATAATTTAACACTTGGCGAAATATATTTTCCGTTTAGAGTGCTTAAGATATACTGTTTAAAGAACGGTTGATCAACAACATACTTCAGAAGCCTACTAAAACGCCTTCTCCTAAGAAGTATGTGGGATAATAAAATGAGCGTGAAACTGGAAATTGGAAATATGGTTACCCCGATCGACATAATCAAAAGTTTAGTAGATAGTAAAAGGTACACGTAAAAAGGTGAACTGATGGTTTTCACAACTATCGTGTAACTTAAGCCGATACAAGCAACTGCAATAGCCAGCAAAACCTCGAGACATCCAACTATTGAAGCCGTGGATCCGGATGAACGATGTTGAATAGTATCAAATGTAACTAAAAGAATCGTCAATTCACATACTACAACTAAGAGGTAATTAAGAAGTATGTATGAATCGTACGCTTTTGGTGATCTATACGTCAGGATAGCTGTCCCGGCATAATGTATAAGATTTGGAGAAAAACCAGAACCATCACCTCCATAAGTTGTTTTATATTTGGATATAATAAACATCCAACCATCCTCTTCGAAAACAATACCAGGTGCTAATTTCTAGGATTGTATGGTAAACCTGAAGTTAATGATCCACTGCTTGTAACAGCAGTTAATAGATCCGTAACTTCAGGTTTGAGCAGTGGATCATTAACTTAGCCTAGGACTGACATAGCCTAACAGCGGTTAATAGATCATGTCGTTTGAAACTCTCTCAAACTTTTTTCATTATTCTTTGAATTGTTGATTTTCATTACAGACTCAACACACATTTTATGTGTGCTTATAGACATTTAAACTCGACCTGCTACCGTTAGTTACAACGTACATATTACCTGCTACTATCAGTTACAATAGAGTGTGTGCTTCACACGGTTACACAACTCAAGACTTATAACACTCTGTGAACATACTATTCACAGAATTCAGTGAGGATGATCTTCAAAGAACTATATTTCCCCCCCCCCCCCCCCCCCCCGTGCAAGACCAGAGTATATGAAGGTGCAGAGACTCTAAGCTTAAACCTGAGAAGAAGAAAACGCTTTGTAGGGAGACCCTTGGTGAGAATATCTGCAATTTGTTATCTGGTGGATAATAATATGACCTCCAAAGACTTGGCTGCAACTAGTTCTTTGACATAGTGAAAGGTTATTTCAAAGTGCGTGTATATAGTGAAAGGTTATTTCACAACACACCAATGAGCTTCTGTAGGAGCATGTATTGATGAGTGCCAAATAATGTATATATTTATCCCTTTTTCTTGGCATTTAACTCATCTTTTGTGCAGTAATTCTACATTTTATCCCATATTCTGTATTTTCATTGTTTTCAAGAATAAATATTTTTCTTACTTAATTTTGCATTTTTAGGTTGTAAATAAAGTTTGGATGAATTGCGGAACGAAAAGAGCAGAAAAGTAGTGAAAAGCCGGGAGGAATTACACAAGGAAGCCGCAAAGAATGGAGCGCACGTCCAAAAAGCTAGGAATGGGCTCAAGAAGGAAGAATTGTTCTTAAAGAAGATATGGGCTTGGCATACCCAAGGCCCAAAATCCTTACCCAAACCCATTTTCTATATCCATACCCGCCTCCATTCTCAGCCGTTAGATCGGATTCATCTCACCATCCAACGGTCGCTCCATCATCGTGCATCGAAGTCTGAAGCTCCTGCCAAACACTACAGCACCTAACTCCATCCGGAGCCGTCAGTTTCGTTGTATCTCGTAATCTAACGGTCGCTCAAGATTTATCCCCATCTCGCCGTTAGATCATCCATTAACTACACATCCCACGGCCCAGCTCGCGAAACATCATCTCTTGATGCACCCGCCTCACACCAGAACATCCCATACCCTAAAAACCATCGAGAACTACGCATTACATTTCTCTTCTTCTCTTTCTTTTTCTTCCTTGTCCCCCGACCGTGTGCAGAGAGCTCTGCAACCACCTCTCCCTGCCACCACCATCACTACCAGTCTTTGCCACCGCCGCCTGCGCCACCCTCACCACAGACACCATAAACCCATTCCCTAGTTGCCTCTCTTTCTCGTTCTTAGCACCCCCACACACTAGGTGCTATAATCAAGAGAGAGATAAAACTAGGGTTTCACCACAGTCGACAGAGGAGACCAAAAGAAGGGGTTGCTCGAAGAGACAGAAGCAGAGGGGAGATGGGTTCGACAGAGGAGACAATTTCAGGGTAAGGGTTAACTTTTCACAGACCCTAATTTTGTCTGTAATTTGGAAAATTGGGGGAAAACCCTAAATGTGTAATTGGGTATAAATTGATGTTTCTAGTGATGTTAGAGGGGGATGATCTCTGGACTAGCCAGAAAAATACTTTGTTCTGTTTTATGTCACAATTCCAAATTTCAGTTCATCTATGCAGTTAACAGTGAAAGTTGTGATGTTTTGATTTTTATCTTGAATGTTGATTATTGTGTTTAATTTATCATACATTATGAATGTTGATGCTGTTAACATGTGTAGTATGAGCTAATTAGCAACAAGCTGAGGCTTTGATGAAGCCTTGGTGCACTGTCAAATGGTAAATTGCTAGGATAGGATGCCATATGCTTGTTTTTCTTGTGCATTGGGAAGAAAGCAGTGCTATGATTGCTTGTGATTGATTGTGCTGTCAAAAGACAGTCAATACTAGGGGTATTTCTGTTAGCAAGCTGTTTTTCTTTCCTTTCTATTGTATGCATAGGACTCAACTCAACCTAGGAATATGCTATTTGATTAGGACACCAGGTGGAATCTAAGCCTTAGCTTAGCCACAATTCCTTTTTTTTAGTCACTCAAATTCAGTTCTGTGTGCTTTCAGTTCAGTTTATTTCCTTGCCTGTTTTTCTTGCATTTTGAAGCCTATTGTGCACTGAAGTCAGTGCACAAACTCACCTCTGCCCTTGGCTTCAAAGCCTTGGTTCTTAGCTGCTTTACCTTGCTGCTTTGGTTCTTTACTTCTGCCACTTTGTATGCCATATTGCTTTGTCTTGCTCACTGTCTTCATTGTTAGCTTAGGTTTCTCTTATAGTGCTCCCACTCCCTGTGGACTTTCCCCTGCTTTCCTTCTATTCTATAAACTTGGCCTTGTATACTTGCAAGTTTCTGTGTGTCTTTGCCTGTCACACCATGTATATACTGAAAATCTTTGTTAACTGCAAAGGCTATGTCAGGTCTTGTAATGGTAGCATATTGAAGAGCTCCAACAGTGCTTCTATACAAAACAACATCTTCAAATAAGGGAGAGTGCTCAGCTGGCTGAGGTTTTGAATAAGGTGTGTCACTAGGCTTGCAGATACTCATATTAGTTTTAGAGAGTAAATTAGATATATACTTGGTTTAACTAAGATGAATACCTCCTGAAGTATGAGTATCTTGAATGCCCAAGAAAAAGTGAAGCTTCCCTAAATCCTTGATGGAAAATTCATTGTTCATTGCAGTAATCAAAGAATTGATAGTAGAAGAACAATTCTCAGTGATCAAGATATCATCCACATAGATATGAATATATATTGTGGTTGAAGCAGTAACTCTGTAAAATAATGAAGTATCAGTTTTTGGGATTGAAAACCACTCTGAAGCAAGAATTTGCTTACCCTTTCAAACCAATCTCTATGAGCTTGTTTGAGTCCATAAAGAGCCTTTTGAAGTTTGCAGACATGATGAGGAAACACAGTGTTGGAAAATTCGTTAAGATTTATATAATACTCTTCTTCGGTGAGAGACCAAGTCAATGCCTCCCATTCCCCGGAAAAAGCAACCGATTTAGCATGATTTATGGTGTATTATCTATCGAATGCCTCTTTTGCATCCGCGTGTTCATATTCCGGTAGCTTAGTAATCTATTCTAATGCTTTCCTCTTATGTGGAAAAAGTTGAGGCTTGCACCTATCATCACATTGCACCATATATGAAATGTACAAAGCATATTATGTGCCAATGGGAAGACTTTCTTTATTGCGTTCGTCAATGCTACATCATTATCCGTCACTATAACCCCGGGGATATCATCATATCGCTAGATCGTCTTCACTTGTTGTAGCGCCCAAGTGTAAATTGGTTCTCGCTCGTCCTTTAGAAAACAAAAAGAAACGGTAAATGGTGACTTCGTCGATATACGACCAACAATGTTCAACAATGGCATCTCGTATTTGTTTGTCTTGTAAGTGCAATCCATTATAAGAACTTCATGGAAGCATTGATCCAATTGAACACTCTTCGAATGAGCAATGAAGATATGAGTTATTTCTTCTTCCAGACCTCCTTCTTTTGAACCGCGTAGCCTTTCTCTTGAGCCAAAAGAAACAATTGTTGCATGACTTGTCTATCCTTCCATTCATTCCTTTTAATGGTCTCAATTTCATTGTAAATGGTTGACAAAGATGATACATTATCCGAGTTATCATCCTTTAATAAGCGAAGCATAACGGAAGGTGCAATACTCATTTTCCTATACTTAGCAATTTTTTCCATTTCTTGAGGAGTGAGCCTTGCGGCCAAAGCATGTCCTTCAAGATCTTCCGGACGAGGGTGGTTATGACGAACTAGCACTTTATTCATATATAGAACCCATCCATTCATTTTTTTGCACTTACTAAATACTAGCTTGAACGGACATTTAATTTTCTTTGAGCACGTTGTGTTCTTCCTTGTCGTCTTTCCTTTATACACATAACCCTTCCTCTTGTGACTTATATACGGATCTCTACTTCTCTCACAAACCATTTCAAAACGATTTTTGCTTTCTTTACCATTCAAAACTAATACACACATGGCTTTCTTGACATGCTCTCTAGCCCAATTCTTCGCATCAATAGGTTGTGTAAATACCAAATCATTGACATAGTGATGAGATATATCTTCGAACAATATATCAATCGGAGAAGGTTGATCATCCATTGGTGTAGGTTGGCATTCAATCTAAAGAAATGGAACAACATCCATTGCAATTATAATAAAGTTCGGTAATCCAATAATTTCATCGCAATAACCGAACTACAAGTTCGGTTTATAAACTTATTGGGTTCAAGTTTGCGAAACAACCGAACTTGATAAACTTAGTTTACTCTTATATTATGTATAATTCGGTTAGATAGTTTGTTTATATGCAGTTTGTGAACCAACCGAACTAAGTATACTAAGTTAAATCTAATTTTACGTAGAGTTCGGTTAGTTATTGGTTGCAAACCAACGAAAATTGGTACAGTTAGTTAAATCTTATTTTTCGTAAAGTTCAGTTAGTTATCATCTGCAGACCAACCGAACAATACACATTAATCCTAGAAACTTCCATTAAAGGCGAGTTCGGTAACCTGCGTGTTTGGACAAAGTAACTGAACAACACTTTCAGATTAGTTCGGTTACCTGCGTGTTTAGCTAAACTTATCGAACTAAACTTCCAGAGGAGTTCGGTTACCTGTTCTTCGCGTATGATAACCGAACAACCCAAATCCAGTTGAATAATTTACGTTTTTAGGAAAGTTTTGACCAATTCAACATACATTATCTAAGTTTGGAGCATACCTGGACACCCAAATACTCTTCCTCCAGTTGTGGTTGATAAAATCCTTCATTTTCATCTTGAGATTGAGTTTGGGGAAGAATAACATCACCATCTAAGAAATAACTCATATCAAGATCATTGTGAAGATTAACAAATACTCTAGGAGAGGACGGAGATGAAGAATCAAATGAGTTTTCAACACTTGAATACCCAAACTTAGTGAATTGGATTTTTTTTTATTTTCCATGTTTTTTCCTTCATCTTCTCCAACTTTACTTTATCAATAATTCTACTTCATTTAAAAAAAAAAACTCATCTTTAAATTTAATCTCACTGATTATTTTTTTTAACTTAATCATTTCACTAATGATTTCACTAATCATAACACAAAATTAATAAAGAGGGTAGTTTAGGTATTAGGATAAATATGTAGATAAGTGGTGACCTAGATTTACTTCTAATATCTTACCCAATATAAAACAATGGTCCCCAAAAACAGTGGTGCCCAAAAAATCGTTCATATTAAACTATCGCTAGTAAATAAATCAAGAACCGAAGGACTTGGGCCGAGGTAGACACATTGCACTAAGAAGAAAATATATGAAGTTAATATGCCATGAACCGTAGGATCAAGCAAGCTAATAATTGGGAAATAAACATACAATGATGTAGCTTCACATCAAAGCATGGTTTTTTTAGATTTGATGTGACTTAATATCTTTTTCAACAAAATTCAAAATAAACTACCTGGTGATAGGATATTATAAAAATACTTTGAATTTAGAAAATCACATTTCATAATTCCGTAAAAATATGCTTTAGTAGATTGTAAGAAACGACATGTTATATCGAAAATACGACATCGTGTTTACTCACATTTAACTTTCTGTACAATGTTAAGATCATCTCCAATGGGTGTCCTATGTGTTAGTCTTTTTTGACAGATGTGAAAATAAATTCTCCTTAAATTATTTAGGTAAAACTAAAACATATCCAACCATCTAAAATTTTTTATTGGTTGGAAATTTTCAAGACCATTGATTTAAAGCAGAATATTCAATCTTTATCTTAATAATCGCATATATTGATGAGGAGGATCACTTAAAGGATGTCTAAAATAGTTGTTAGACACCTGATCAACTCACATTCAACCTTCACACTTCCGTTGGAGAAGGATTTTTACTAAAACTTAATAGATCCTATGTGGCGTATTAAATAGGAAATTGAAGACGTTTCATTGGAGATGTTCTAAGTTCCTGAATTAATAAGAAATGCTATTGTAATATATAATTATTGATTTTTTTTTTAAATTACCTGTTCTTTTTTCCTAAAATTTTCCCTAGAATCACTATAAAAATATTTGTAAATAATCAAAATTATTTTGAATTAAAGAGTTTTATAAGTATCGTGTTTAGGGTCTGAAAAACATACTTACACTGCTAGATACAATAGCAAGTGCTGATTGTTATGTTTCATGCAAGAAAATGCGTAAAATGAAAATTTGGTACCGTTCCGGTCGGTCTCGTTTCTCCTTCGACTTCTAAAGTGGAAACCATCATCAAGTGCATGAAACGCTAATTGATCTTCGTTGTTGCAGCCAACCCCTTTTGTGCTGCAACTCACTATTCAGTAAGCACATAAATAGATCGTTAAGGGGATAATTTAGTTTCTTTTGTCATGATTTGAGTGATGGTGCAAAAGTTGTAACCTCATAATGTAAATCATAAAATGATATGTCATACGTGAATGAATAAGAAACACACCTTAACTTCCCCTCTAACAACCAATATTTGAATGTAGTAGCTTCGCCATCCCATCCAATGGACAATACATGGATTTCGATAATTATCTCAAACAGTTTCTCAGAATCTTATTAATTACTCGGGTTTAGTCGGGCTTTGATCCCGTACGACAGAGGCCTGCAACACGCCTCATCAAATATGGTGGACTTGGTGGGTATACCATATGGGATACCATGCAATATTATTATTTGGCATCTTGTTTTAAGACAAAAGATTTGCGGCAGAATATTTGAGAGAATCCGGAGTTTTTTTGTTTGAGTCCCAGTTTTAGGCATGCACTTTCCCTACATAGACATGTATGTGGTATTGAAATTTCTTCATTATGCGTTGACGATATTTTCCCATATTCTATGAGCAGTTTGTTGTGATGGAGCGTGATTCAGCCTTATGGCAGAGTAATATGATAAAACATGCACAAGACTATCTGTTGGCCGTTCCAATTGATGGGCTTAACAAATAAATTGGTCCTCGACATTTCAGAGATGTTTTGTGTTATAGGTTTGGAAGCCCTCTTTCCGAAGAAGGGACACTTGTTCCAGTTGTGGTAGGGAGATGGATATTTTTGGGATCATGCCTTGCATTGCTCGCATGGGGTGGTTTTCAAGTATAAACATGATCTAGTTCGAGATACCTTTGCATATATTTGTTATCGTGCGGGAGTCCCATCTAGGAAGGAAGTGGATTTAGAGTTTCTCTCAAACACCGGACTGGCTTGGAGACCTGCAGATATCTTTAAAAAACGATTGGGATAATGGGCGTGATGTGTGTGTGGATATCACGTGTGTTTCTTCTTTCACCGGCGTTGGAGTGCGTGCTTTTGTTCCTAGCCAGGCAATTGGTCAAGCTGTTGATCGAAAAAGAACCAAATATTTAGAAAAGTGTACAACTCATGGCTTTGGTTTTGGGGTGCTTGCGTTTACCACCTCAGGTGAGTTATAGAGTTTATGGAAAGACTGTGCAATTATATGGCTACTCATGATGTGAATGTCATAATGGGGTTTTTTTCATAGGATTGGGGTTCAGCTTGTTGTACTCATCTATTTCTTATAATATTTCCTCGTTTGATTAATAAATTAAGTTGTTTTTTTTTAAGAAAACAAAAAAAAAACATTTTAGAGAATTTTGTGATATCCACAAATTAATAAGATAACCTTCACTTAATTCATAACATATAGGCAAGACTTTTAATTTTTTTGATCGGTAAATAAATAATACCGACGAGTTTCGAGTTCAGGTTACTGATAATATCACTCAATAACTTTACCATCACGCCCCTCAAACTTTTAATTTAGTTATGGCAAAGAAAATGATAATCCCAAGTAACTTTTTAATTATTCATCATACGCATAAAGAGTACATAAGCAAGCAAAGGTATAAAACTCAGACCGGAACAAACAGACACTAGCGAAATAAAGACCCAAACAACTTAACTGCCCTAGTATGAATTAATAACAGTTTCCCATCCGATGAAATAACTCCAAAGACTCAATAAAACCAAAATAAATAGAATCACTTTAATTGGAGGCCAAGGAAACTGCTTTGTCCGACAAAGCGGTTTACGCAGAAACCGACGAAGACCAGATTCCGGATCCGAAGACAAATCGTCATGGAATACAAAAATGAAAAGTAGCATAACGATGGCCGCTATCAGCACAACTATAATCGCATTATTTATTGTACCAACATCGTAAAATGGTGGAACGATGGTTTTGATTACTATAGTGTAACTTACGAAGATACACGCCACTGCAGTAGCCACCAATGCCTCAAGATATCCAACTATTGAAGTAGCGGATGGACGTTGTTCAACAACATCAAATGTACAGGCAAGAATTGTCAATCCACATACTGCAAGTGAGAGTGAATTGAGGATTATGTATGCCTCGTAAGCTTTTGGTGATGTATACGCAAAAATAGCGGTTCCAGCGTAACGTAGTAGATATGGGGAAAAACTTGAAAGGGCTCCAGTTTGGTTGTAGTTGGAAATAACATCCCTCAACGAATCATCGTACAAAACAATACCAGGTGCTAAGTACTTTTGGCCCAGAGTGAATGATGCACTTTGGTTTGCAGCTGCTAATAGACTCCTAACAAAGTTAATTCTGTAAGCTGCCGTCTGAGGGATGATATTATAATTATATGATCGGAAACCTTCGGTCATAGCAGGGTTGCTGATAACACGTCTTAGATAATAGATAAACCTAACAGGCTCCTCCACAGCATTAATCTTTGAGTCTTCCTGGAAAACACCCCCAGGTGGATTGATAACAGCTTGAAAAGCGATGGCGGCTATTACTGTTGCTACGACCATTATCGTATTCATTCTCTCCTTCTGCCACTCATCTTTTGATTTTGTACTTTGTTGCGGAACTTCTGTTTGTTGCGGATCAATATCAGCTCTCCCTGTAACATCATTAATGGAATCCATTTCCTTTCTCTTTGAGTTTAATCTATCTTGTAGTTTCTTAAAGTTTTGTTTCAAAATGGAGATGAAATTACGCGGCTTGGGTATTCTTATTGAATGAAGGCGTGGATAGCTAGCTGAAAATGATTTAACTTTATCGAGTTTCAAATGTGTAGATGGATGAGAATATGCAGAATGGCTTATAATCAACTACTATTTATAAGCTTAAAACACTAGCATTGCACCTAACAACTCCAACTCATTCATCAATTATTAAAAATCGATTTAATTTTCATCCATTCACTAGACTAGATAATTGAGCACTTCAAATTGGAATTATATCCTATAGTTGATGAAAGAGTACCACACAATTCACAACGTACAGCTTTATCAGAATCTTCGTTTCAGTCTATTCCTACTCTGGCCTTTACATTGAGTCTGTCACTAGGTTACAAAGACATTACATTCTTTTCAATACTTTTTTCTTTGTTGTGTACGCCCTAAGATTACAATGTTGAATCCGATATTACTACCCTATTTCGGTATTTCCCATCAAAGTATGCAATGCAAGGGTTCTGATTATTGATGCGTTCATGTTCATCAACAAATTTATTTGCCGAGAACATGAATGAAAGACTCAAATTCACAGCCAGTGATACAACATAACAGCAGCACATAATGTGTTGGCCTGATATAACAAGACTGGACAAATTTCGCCTATCAAGGATTCAGCGACGGACCCCGTCAAACAGGCCTAATGTTTTGTAGTTAAATATTGGGCTTACCAAGTGTACTAGCCCAGGCCTCAATTTTTTCCCATCCCCCTAAATCTTCCTGTCAGTGATCCTATATCAGTTTGTAATGCTAAGTGGGGATTTTCTCTCCCATCTAGTCGGTTTTTAATGAAATCACAAATTTGATAAATTCAACTCTCTAAACAATGCCACTCAAATCTCATCCATATTCACAGCAAATATCCAAACTTCACGCGCTTCAGGAAAATAAAAACAAAGAAAATCTAAACTTTGGGCTCTAATAAATATAATACAACAAAGAGGCAAGCATAAAAATACAATTAAGTAAATTCAAGTCCATATCGGGCATTGACTCACCACACAAGACTTATCTCATGGCGACACAGATAAATGGACATTATGCTCCAAACCAGTTAGAATTTTTGGAATAATGCTCATCCACTTAGAAGCAGAGCAGTGGAGTGCAATTTTTTCTTTCTTTATTTGTCGTGTACATCGCAATGTAAGTCTCACCTTTTCGTTCACAATTACCTCAGCTTACTCCGTACTCGATAGCATTTTAATACCGACAGCTACTGCTATCCAGTTTGATCAGAAATTACGGTCAGTATGCATATTCAAGTTTTGCTTGTCATAACAGCCGACACAGGTTCTAGCTCAGTGATTGCAAAGATAGCTCGTCTTTTCTAACAACTGTTACCGGTCTAAGTTCTACACCACTGCTGCAGTTCAGTTTTGCAACAACCATTGCCGCCCAATTTTGATTCAACAGCGACAACTCAGTTTTGCATCAACATCTGCAGCTCACTTTCAAGAATACAATTGTTTCACATCAATCACTGTAACCAGTTTCACCAGTGATTGTTCGGGTCATCTTTTGCCCGTAACCGTTCCACTCTAGTTTCCTACAGTTGTTCTATTACACGCTTCCGTTGCAGACCAGTTTATCCTTCAAATCCAGTTTTTTTCTACAAGAATAGTTCGTGCTCACCTGCTGGCATTTAACCTTTCAATCACAATAACCTCACCTGGGAGCGTCTTGATTATGATTTCTACAAACAACAAAGTAAATTGCTTATTCTCCTCACCAACAATAATCCACTCTTAGGGGCAAATTTTATCATTAACTGTCAATACAAAAGGTAAAACGAACTTCGAAACCCCGCAAGAAGTTGGAGTTTAAGAGGGGACAATGTTTGTATCATGAGTAAAATTGTCACATATTGGGCCAGAATGTTGCCCGAGACACTATTTAGATGTCATCCAATCCTGCTAACCAGTTAACCGACGCAGCACACCAGCCTGCCCAATATTACATAAGTTCAATGACCGGTCAATGGTCAAAGTCAACGGCCAATCAACCTTTGGTCAACAGTCGAAGAAAAGTTGTCAGTGGTGCTGCCAACCAGTTTCCAGTCATGTTTCCAGAAGTGCTGCCAACTAGCATCTGGCCAAGTTGTCAGCGACACTGTCAACCAGTTTCCAGGAAAGTACTCAGCCGGCTGCTATCTAGCTTTCTTCCAGTCTGCAGCCATGTCTTAAGTCAAGGAAGTCTTCCAGTCAAAGATCGATTGTCGCAGTCAATAGCGATAGTAAACCATGCCAGTCAAAGTCAAGGTTGTTGGTCAAGCTCGCAAGTACATGTAGATTTTTCCCGTTTCCACCGATCCATTGCAAAAAAACCCTGGGAGAAGATTCTGGATGACTTGATGACCAAGATGCAGAGGAAGTTCTGGGACATTCCATATGTCTTCCTAGCCAAGTTACTTACGGAGGAAGTTATTTTTTGCGGGCCTCAAATCAAGTAGACGAAAAGGAACCGGGAATAAGATATAATCCATGTATTCAATTATATAAATAGAGGGGAATCTCAACCATAAAGGGACACGCTTTGATAGAAAAATACACCAACAAACCATAAAAGGGATAAAAAATAATTATAACCCATACATCAATAAAATATCTCTCTCTATTGGGATTTGTCTGTGGATGTAGGCAAAACTTGTCTAACCACGACAAATTCGTGTTTATCATATTTATGCTTGTTTTGTGTAAAACCCTAGATCTAATCATCATCACCAAAATCATCGTGTTTAGTACCTGGATATATTTCTGGGTACAAGCACTATCTTATAATTCAGGTGGGTGTGGTAAAGGGTAAATGAGACATCACCAGTGTAGTCAAGAAGATGAAGTAAGGCTGCGTAGCTATTATTATTATTTTTATTTATTTATTTGAAGCATGCATTTATGAAAATAAGATTAGGTTACAATTTGACGGGGTACGTGGTATCCATGGAGTCATGGTAAACAATTTGATTAATAAAAACATGGATTGCCTGGTCCCAAATTTTAGTTGACAAATTCTCCGTTTGATTTCCATCTGTTGCATGGTTGGCCAAACCATCCGTTGTTTGATTTCCTTCTTTTTAGTTGTGTTGTATAGCTGCCTGTGGAATCTGTCGTATCTTATTCTTTATTTCTTTAATCATCCCTGCGATACGCCAAGGTGGGGGAGTAGGGCATGTGATGAAGCGCAAAAGGTTCTATGAGTCTGTCTCGAAGAGAACTTTTGGCCACTGCCTTTCTGCTGTTGTTCTCGATGCCAAGAGCAGAGCCCAAGTTTCTGCAGTTAGGGCAGTCATAATTCCCAAAGGTTGAGTTAGAGCTATTACTGTTCGTGCGTCGGAGTCCCTACAAATAAAACCTGCACCCGCGAAACCCGAATCATCCCTGTCCGCTCCATCAGTGTTGATCTTATCCAATTAATGTGCGAGGTGGTCCATCTACGGATATTGTTGAGATCCTTTTTATCCTTATTGAATGAAGGCGTGGATAGCTTGCTGAAAATAATTTAGCTTTATTGAGTTTGAAAAAAAAAAAAAATCATGAACGAATATGGAGAATGACTTAGATTTGAAATACTATTCATAGGCTTAACGCATGGCATAATCATCTACTCCAACTTTTTCAAATATTAAAATAGATTGAATTTTCATCTATTGTCCAGTTTGAAAACATATTCCGTAGTGGATAAATGAAGGGTTCTTATTAATGTGTTTCCCGAAAATCAATCGATCATTCGTCAAAAAAACTTAAATTGCCAATAACAACTTGAAAAAAAAAAAGTATATATTCACCGGGATTGAAATCCTATGAATCACACCGCGTGATACTATTGGGGTGGGTGCTACAGTAAATAGAAAACAAGTCCCTATGATCCTCTTGTGGGTCACCGGGGCTTTCTCTCACGCGGTGTGTTTTACGGTGAAACACCCGGTGTATGTAGCAAAGCTGGAAAAAAAAACTAACATACGCAGCCGAAGACACCAGATCTGACAATACCAATGTTAGGCTCACGTAACTAGGGATGAACATGGTGTCGGTTAATCGTTGGAAACCGACCGAACCAGACCAATAAGAAAGAAACCGAACCAAACCATTTAGTTTTGGATTGGTTTGGTAAAAAAAGTTGAAAAACCGACATTATTGGTTTGGTTTTGGTTTGACCTGAAAACCGAACCAAAAACCATTGGGGAACCAATTAATTTTTAAACTTAGTTTCTACCGTCGATTTAAAAGTATTAGATTCTACCCATTGATTTAGAGGATAAATAGAAACCCTAAATCTAATATTTCATTATGATACTCTCCCTCTTTCTCTTTCTCTCAGCCGCCTCCCTTCTCCACCCCCAACTACGGCTGCTTCTACTCGACTTTTTTCTTCCCGTCTTCCTTCTTTTTTATTTGTCAATAACTAAATTAAGATATATTATATATGTTCTTTTGATCTCTAGAATTAGAGTAAGCTTTAACTATTCTTGATTTTTCTTTTTTTGTCTGTATATTTGTGTAAACCAATACTATCGGCAACTACGAATTTTTTATCTGTAAATTTGTGTATTTTTTTTTTGGTTTGACATAATTATTGGTTAACCAAAAACCACTGGGACAAACCGAAACCAACTGGAACCATTTGGAAACCGAACCAATGGTTAATGGATTGGTTTGGTTTAGATTTTTAGAAACCAATAGTATTGGTTTCGGTTTTGGTTTGGCTAGAAACCGAACCAAAACCGACCATGAACATCCCTACACGTAACATGACCATACACGTTTCTACTATCAAGGGGTGCAAATAAGTGATCCTATAATATTATTTGCGGATTTGATTAATAACGCTACGAGGCTGAACAACACCACTCAAATGTCATCCATATCATCTTAACTTTACGTCACAAATAGTACAAAAGATGAGGTAATCAGAAATACGACAGTGTAGATAAAATAAAGTTCATACCACTCATTTGACTCACCATACAAATCTTATATGTACCTCAATAGAAATAAATGGACATGGCGCATCTACTAGTCACGCTAAACCTAGCTCCAAACCAATTAGAATCTTATGAACCAGGCTGACCCACTTCCAAGGAGAGCGGTACAACTTGTACAGGCACATCACCATGAAGGCTGATGCAACTTGGATCTAGGGATAGTTGACAAGTAATGTCGGGATTGTTGTCATTGCATTGGTCTTTCCGTCCATTAATAACCAGACCAAGTTCACCCAAAGATTGCTGCAACTTGGATCTAGTCATTTAATTAGAACTCGTTAACGGGATAGCTGAAAAGCCATACGAAGCAGGGACGGGTCTAGCAAGGGGTTAAAAGAGATTATAGCCTGTCCCTGATTTCGTGGTAAAAAATATTAGCATAGAAAATGAAGGCTGTTTTTAGGGTTACCAAAAACTTTCAAGGCATACAAAATAGTTTTCCCATCCTAAGTGACCTTATAAGGGGTGTCTATTGGGTGGTTCAACTACCAATATACCCTTGAATCTAAAATCAAAAAATAAACTATCCTAAACATCTCTTCGTCTTCCTCCAGCCAAACCACCTTCCTTTTCTCTCGGATTTTTTTTATCACCGTCGTAATTAATTATCGATTCGTAAAAATTCGATCATCAGTTAAATTGAACTATATAACGGATCGTACAAAGAAAAAAGCAAACGTCAGGTGTTTTAAATCCTCTTCCAATCCATGAATTAAAGAAGAAGAACCAATTGAAGATGAAGGTGTAAAAACTATAATTGAACCAGAAATTGAATTCAACCATTTGAAACTCCAAATACTAAAATGAGGATAAGAAGGTATTCCAATCTTTTATTTGTTGTTTTTCATGGATCTTAGCAAGAAGACACAATTAACTACAGTTGGAGAACAATAATTGTTTCGAGAATGTCTTAACGGAAAAAGTTTAAAGCATGTGAAGTGGTACTCAAGAGTGCAGCTTCAAGTTAAACTTCCCCGCATCTTAACTCAATACTTTTGAGGGACCAAAAGCCTCCAAATGGGGGAGGTCTGATCCATTTTTTTAGGTATAGGCCCATTAGAATACTCTAAACCTATGTCCAAATTATAACTGAATTACTCTTCAAGAAATTCTAGAAAAAATTTCTATTCATAGAAGGAAAAGTAGGAGTTATATTCAGAAAAGGTTACAAAAATATATAGAATTACCTAATCTGTGTATTACTAGTTTTAGCATAGATATCATCTATAAATAAGGACCTAGAGTTCTTGTAGAGGACACATGCAAAAGATTAGAAAAATACTAGCAGAAAACAAACCAAGAGAAGAAGCAACACCTAGGTCAGAAACAAACCTAAAAGGTAAACGTTGTAAAGTTCTTACTCTAAAAAAAAAATATAATTAACGTGTTCTATTGTAAATTACTAGTACTTTAATTCTATTTGTGTGGCTATTCTCTATCTATCATATTAGAGTCTAGAAACGGATCATTCATGATGACATTGAGACTTATTTTCATCACTAATGTTATAATCCTAAACATGAGCATAAATATGTACCACCTTTTAATCTTTAACAAATACCTAACTCTTCTATGCAAAACCCTTTTTCAATTTGTAGGTAAATCATCATGCAACACCTGTTTAATTTTTCGCTCTCACATACAAATTGCAAATACATGCAACAAAATGAATTTTAAATGACAAATTGTGGTGGGATTTACGTACAAGAGTGATTTTGCTCTGGGGCATGCTTCCTCGCACACTTTACTTACCGGCATACAAATTGATAAAACCTACTATGTGACCACAATTAGCCACTTTGAACCCATTATTCCAAAATATGTAATGGGATCTAAAATTTAGTAAAGGGTCCAACATCAGCTTATAATGAGGTGACCGCAAGAGAGGGAAATTGCCTCTGGCTGCTGTCCCCCCAAGTTTAATTTTACCTTGTAATTCGAGTTGATGATAGCCCCGTTCCTTATTAGGGTGGTGTTTAGGTGCAGTCAACGCTAGCAGAGAAAATTTAACATAGTTTTCTTTCTCAAATGATTTCCTTTTGGACTTTTAAATATAACTTAACATACAAAATAGATCATTATACTTTAATTGCATTTATTGTTTCAACAATTCAGACACCAATCCATTAATCTGCATATCCCGTGAATTTGTTTTTCCAAACACCTCGGTGATCCAATGTTTGTCTCGTGCAAGAAATATATTTTATGTTACTTTCTGGTTTCCTCCATCATTCCAATTGTCAAATTAACTTTCATACAGATTCGTTTTCTAAGAATATGTGTATTATGATTGATATGTAAGTAGAGATCAGAATGCAAGACTTGTTAGTTATTCGCTCTGGCACACAATTTATTGATTAGTAGCATACAAATTACGGACATCTGCATCAAAACAAACTTTGAATGATGTTGTGTCATGAAATTTTCGTTTGGGTATCTAAAAGTTACTAAATGATCCAACACCAGGAGACCCCATTAGAGGACCCCGGTGCTGTGCAATCCCACTAATTCTAAGTTTGCCTTTTCCGAGCCACAGTTTACCCCATGTGCAGAAACCCCGACACAACTGGATGTCGGCAGGTGTCACAAACTAAGTACTGATCCGTCGATAAGAAGGCAGAATCCGAAAACCGACCTTCACCTGTGTTAGCGACGGACCCGTAAGTCTTTCTAGGGTAGACTAGAGTATCACTAGTTGTCAATCCCGCCGAAGATTGTGGCAAAAAAAAATTTGGGAATGAGTTGTATAATTAGTGGTTAATAGGGATTTGTCCACAAATAGAGATTAAAATCCACTAACTTTTATTAAAAAATTATTTATGATTTTTATGAAAGAAAAATAAAAAAAAATTAATGGATGAGCCGAAGAAGAATTTATGTTTTAAGTAAAATCAGTAGTTCAAATTATTTGGGCTTTAAGAAATTCATTAATCATAAGCACAGGTGGGATAAATTTTTTATCAAAATTTCTAAAGTAAAAATTTATTGTGTCAAAATAGGGACGAGTTATAGCCTGGATTAACCCTTGTTAGGCAATATTTAAAGGTGGAGATAACGCAAATGTGAATCAAGTTCTATGTTTTTTTGGGTTCTCTATTCAATTAATCTCATTATTAGTTCTCTATTAGTTTATAGTGCATTTTTTAACGGGTTTAGATACTGGATTTTGGTTCGTCATCGTTATTGGGTGCAAACAAGCCGATGTCTAGACAAATTTTTGATAAATTTAAGCTTGGTTCCAAAAAAAAATATATTGTACAACATAACCTAATTAATACTAAGTATAAGTATATTTATAACGATTGATAAATTTTTCTTCCCACTTATGATGAAGAGTATTGACTAATCTGTCTTACCTAAAGTAATAAATCAGTATTGACTGATCGGTGTTACTTGAAATAATAATTCAATAGAAATACTAATGTTCCCATCACTCATGTAAACCTCCTAGCCTTTACTCACTAAATCTCTTACCATAATTCCCATAATCTCTTATTTCGATTTTATTAAAAATGAGGTGGATGACCCTAGTTGTCGACATCTTAGTTTCCTCCATCATTTCCGTCAATAAATTATATTTCGTGTAAACCTTGAGAATCATTTTGCAATGCATATGTATTTACTATTGTGTGATTTATCAACAATGATTCAATTCAAAAAATTGGCATATGTATACTAACTTTTGTAGGTGGTACCAGAGATCAGCATGCAAGACTCGCTAGTTTTCGTTTTCACGCACAAGTTATTAACTAGCATACCAATAAATCGTCCATGTGGCCAATTGAATTTAATTTGAATGACCATTGTGTCATAGGATTTGCATCCAAGTTTTGTATCCACTCCAACGCACAACTTATCAACCAACATACTGCAAATGTGAAAACTACTACTAAACCCATTCTTCAGATTTTCTTCACCATAAACCCCGCGGGTGTAAAATTTCACGTGCGCCCCCAATTCATGTAAGAAAATTTCTCCCAAACCCATAGTTTATAAAGTTAGGTGTCTTCCTTATTTTTTTTCATCTTCTTTTTCACGCGCTGAACTTCTTCTTCAAATTATTTTTCTTCTTCCTCCTAACTGTGACTTCCGATGAATAATATTGATAGATAGTATAATCACAGGAAGATTGGAAATACCAGATTAATGAAATTGAAAATTAGGGTTTGAGGTGATGTGTTCTGAGATGAATCGGGATCTTGTTGTTGTTATTTGCGAGAGACGTATGAATGGGTTTTGTTTGAATTAGGTATTATGATTGAGAAGATGGATCTAAGATGTGTTCTAAGATGAAGATACGGTTTGAAGCTGTTTTAATCAAGTAGAACGGGAAAAAGAGTTGGTATGAGATTTAGAAAATACAGGGAATAATAATGAAGCTCATTTGAGATGGGATGATGAACAAATCGAGTTTGGTGATGTTGTAATGATGATTTGAGAATGAATGATACAAATTTGGGGTCTCTGATTGTGAAAAGGATTATGAAATAAATGAGAAATTAGAGAAAGGTAATGGTACTAGTAGGTGTATGGATGTTTATGTGGTGCCCTAAATTTAGGAAAATGGATGTTGTTATGGCAAAGAGGAGTTCAAGGAGAATAAAACAAATAATAAGAATAAGAAGATGATGATGATGTTGTTATGACTTCATTACATGTCATGCAGTCAATAAAATGTCTGCATAACCTGTTATGCAATCGAGAAAATGGATGCATAACCTGATAGCATCCATAAATATGGTTACATAATGCATTATGCATCAATTTTTCTGTATGCACTAAAATCAACTAAAACAATGGCTACAATAACTTGTTATAGATGCATGACTTTGTTATGCAGATGCACAATTTGTTATGCAGTCGAGAAAATGGTTGCATAATTCGTTATGCGTCTGTTTTGTTGTTGGAATAAAGCACATGCAGTAGAGCTGGCAAACAAGATGAAAATCCGCGGGTTGGCCCGGTCCGTACCGTAAAAACCCGCGCACGGCTTGGCTGTTTGTGTAAACAAGTCGGGTTAGGATTGGAGAAATATTGGCTTGTGGAAAAACGGGTTAATCCGGTCCGGCCTGTAAACCCGCGGGTTCAACCTGTAAACCCGTAAACCCTTCACACGTGTCCCCCCATACCCCCACTTGTATCTTCGTCTCTTCTTTTCTTTCTGTGTAGCACCAGTTAATGAAAGTAGAAAGAAGAAAGAGTCTTAAGAAGAGAAGCAGTTGAACGAACAAATTTAAGTTGATGATTTTCAAGCTCATCTAAAACAACAGACAATAACAGAGTATGTGAAGTAGCCTTAGAATCACTTAAAGAAAGATTCACCTGGTCACTTAAAGAATCGCCACAGAAGATGAAGGTTCAGGAGCAACTCGGATGTCACAGTCAATGATTATACTAGCCGCAACAGAAGTAGCTGAGTTTTTATTATTATTATTGTTTTCACGATCCGAGACTTGAACCGAATGTGCTGAACAATATGATTTTGAATTTGATTTTGAAAGCACAGTTCGATGAAGATGCGGAGGCAGCCAATGAAGAATGATTAGAAGAATCAGATCTATTTATACTCGAAACAAGTAAGTAAAATCAAACCCACACCTTCTTTTAACTTAAATTACATGTTTAATTTTGTTAATTTTGATATCGAAATGCAATTTTATTTCTAGGGTTCATAAGAATTAGGGGTTTTTCTGATTTTTATATTAATTAGGGTTTATAATTGAAATTTAAGATTTTGATTTAGTGAAATTGAATGATATAAAAATGATATGAATTGTAATTACATCATGAATGAGTGAAAATTGATGCCTATGTACATGATATGAACTCAGTTATTGGTGGTGGTTTGCAATGATGGTTGACGGTTATGTTGTTGCCTGTTGGTGTTGGAACTCAGGTGATGAATTCAGGATTTGATTTAATTGAAGAAGATAGAAGAGAGATTAGTTCAGATAAGCAGATATGGGGGTTTGATTTGAATGGGTTTATGTCAGTGTTACTAGCGAAAAATGGAGGAAATGAAGGTTAAGATTGGGATTTGGGAATAAAGTGGATGAGTTCTTGTAAGGGTTTTGAATGAAAGATGCTGTCGAGATTTGGATGATTGGTGAAGCTTCAGATGGCTATGAATTCTGGTGGTGTGTGAAGCCGAGATTACCAAGGGGTTCTGGTGATTTTGTGGTTGAATTTGAGAAGCAGAGATGGTGGTGTTGCAGGTTATTATCATGGATTGGTGTTATTGGTTGGAAGATGATGGTCAAAGCTTCAACAAGACCACAAATTAACATTTATTTTTAATAATCAAGCACAAATCAACTTAATTAAGTTTTAATTTTAAAATTAATTAAACAAGCCGGGCTAACCCGTGAACTCGCAAGCTTTACCCGTTACGGGTGAAGGTTTAAGAAATGACCACCCGTGAAGAATATCAACCCGCAGGTTTTGGGATGTGTTAACCCGAACCCATGTAACCCGTAACAAGCCGTCCCGGTCCGCCCGTTTGCCAGCTCTAATATGCAGCATTTTAGTGGCTTTATAACCAAAATAATAGATGCATGAACAAAAATATAGTTGCATAACGTGTCATGTATCTTTTGTGGTGTATGCATATGGTGTTATGCATCTTTTTTGGAGGCTTCATAACGAAGATGTAGTCAGTTTTCGAAAAAAATTCCTAAAATGACGATCACCTCCGATTTATTCGTGTTTTTTTTTATATTGTTGTTTTTTGCGCGTTGTGTAGATCTCTTTCAAAGCTTTCTAACAATATAAAATTTGCTAAATTCCAAGGTCCGGATTTGTAGATGTGTTATATTCTAGTTTTCTTGCCAACTATACCCCTACAAAATTAGGATGCATAACGAGTTATGCCGACATTTTTCATAATTTCAGATAGTTATGGGTGTTAGTATAACCCAAAAATATTTTGGGCCTGACAATATATATATATATATATATATATATATATATATATATATATTGGGTCTTAGCCTAATTTCCTCATTACAAATTCCTGTTATTTTTTACTTATGTATTGTTTGCGTTGTTACACAAATTTCACCAAGTGATCCAACACTATACTACACTTAAGTGTCCCCTATATATATCTTTCCATGTATTTTGAGTTTGTAATTGATTTAAGTGTCAATCTAGTTCCAAACAAATTTTCCATGTTAGGTTGTTCGGATTAAGGTATAAAAAATATTGTCATAGCCAAATTCAGTTTTGATAAATTATAGTTTCTTAAAATTATTGTCAATTGATAATCAAATGAACACCAGGTAAATACTTTTAGAAAATTTAGCTTATCGAGAATTAATAATCTAGCGAACACAAAGCAAAGATTTTTGATGAATATTTAAGCTTGGTTCCAAACAAAGTTTATTCTACGGGATAACCTAATAAAAACTAAGTATAATTAATATTTGGGGATGCCCATATGAGCTAATTGGAGAAACACTTCAGTGTGGGATATAGTTTTGAATAGAATGGAGAAAAAACGTGCTAGTTAGAACAAAAAAAAAATTGTTTAAGGATGGAAAACTAGTGATCTTCAGAAGCTTGTGATCAAGTTTGACAGTATACTTCCTATATGTATTACATCTTCCTATTAGTGTTGAAAAATGAATGATCAAGATTATACGGAATTTTCTTTGGGGGGCTGTGGAGGGAAGAAGGAAGATGGCCTGGATGGCGTGGTCTGGAGTTTGCCTTCTTAAATCTAAAGGAGGTCTGAGGGTTAAGAATCTTCGAATTGTTAATAGAGGTTTACACTCCAAGTGGGTTTGGAGATATTCCTGAAGCAAGAATACTTTATGGAGGAAGAATGTTTTTATGCCAAATGTGGATAGTAACTCTCAGTGTAATAGTGTTTGAAAGAATGTGGTGAGTCCGGTGCCATATTTACAAAATTTTGCGGAGTATAAGGTTGGGATTGGTGAAGCCGTAATATTTTGGAAGGATCGATGCATTGATAGGGGATATTTGGAGGATATTTTCTTTGTTATTTATAAGGCTTGTAAATACAAATACGCAGCAGTGGAAGATATGATCAATAATGGGCAATGAGTGTGTTTTTAAGAAACAAATTGATGCGAACGAAAGATTAGCATGGGACCAAATTTGTAGGGTCTTTTTAATTTCTTTATTTCTTTTTAATATAAACTTTTTATTAAGAAAAAAAAACACAAAGTATAATTATATTTATAACAATTGGTGAAATTTTCTTCCACGTATCGACGAAGATTGTTGGCTGATCGGTGTTACCTAAAGTAATAATTCAAGAAAGGTATTAATGTTTCGTTTACTCATGTAAACCTCTGAGACTTTACTCATTAAATATCTTACGATGATTCACATAATTAAATCTTTTTGTTTTGACAGAGATGACTCGGATGACCCAAGTAGTCGAAATCTTAGTTTCCTCCATCATTTCAGTCACCAACTTATCTTTCATGCAAACCACGATAATAATTTTGCAATGCATATATTTTTACTTCTGTGTGTTTCATCAACAATGATTCAATACAAAAATCGGAATACATATACCACCTTTTATAGGTAGAATTAGAGATCGACATGCTAGACTCGTTGGTTTTAGTTATCACGCAGAACTCATTATCTGGCATGTACAAGTAGATTGAATTTAATTTGAATGACCTCTTGAGTCATAAGGTGTGGTATCCAATTATCAACCGGCATACGCAGATTGCAAAGTTAATAGACTTTTATTTGGTAAGTGACCCATATTTAATTAATTGAAAATCTGACTCAACAGAGTCAACAAGGGTCAACGTCAATTCCACGTACCAAGAGCAAAGCTGGACAAATGTTAGACCAAACTCTAAAGATGGAAAAAAATTGAGTACAAAAATAAAAAAAAACCTTATTCAATATCTACCGCTTAATACCTTAATCTAATAATTTCACTGTGGCACAAATTTTACCAAGTTATTCAACATCATCCATCATTAAAACGACTTCAATATGTTTTTCCATGTATTTTTGAGTTTGCAATGGATTTAGGTGCCAATTTGGTTCTAACCAATTTTGGATGTTATGTTGTTCGGATTAAGGTACAAAAAATATTTCCATAGCCAAAACCGATTTGTAATAAGCTTATAGTTTCTTAAATTTATCACCAATTGATAATATAATGTAAACGAGTAAAGGTTTTAAAAAAAAATTATCTGGTGAACAGTAAATACATATTTTGACAAATATTTTCCAGTTGGTATATACTAATGAATAGTATGCAAAAAAAATTTGGTAATTTTAGTTTCCTCAAACAAAAAATTATTGCTAATTTATTAGAGTATCTAGTAAACATAAATCAAAGAATTATAGTAATGGTATAGGTATCTATAATTAATGGTACCAAAGTTAACGAAATAGTAAGATAATTTTTTATTTTATTTTTTAACATTAAACCATAAGTATTTCATTCCAGTAGAAATTAACGTTTACATGATGGTTTTAAAGAGAAACAAGTACATCATGACATGAAACAAATACAAAGAAAGATACAAAACGTAAATAAACAGCGAAGATAAAGACCTATATACCGCGATAGCACCCAAATATTGTACTCTGACATTGGATAAGAAATGGTGCTCGAAATTATAATTCGACCATTTTGATAGATTTTCTACATGGAAAAGAGATGCTTCTATGATAGAGGAGTGATTTTCCCAAAATTATTCATGTGGAACGATTAACCGGCAACTCTAAATCTATTTTTCTTATGAAGAAAAACTTGATCTTCCCCGGTGTTGAATCACCTATGTACTTTTATCAAGAAAAGCAAACACGAACAAATCATTAGAAACAAACACTAATAAAAGTGTAGATAAAATCGCCTAAATAACGAAGATAAAAATCGCTCTAATCACAAATAAATTATTGAAAACAACAAAAATAACTCCTAAACCGAAATCAACAATATATAATATTACTTAAAACAATGAATCTTTGAGCAAAGGAAGAAGAATAGGCCTGTCAATGGAAGAATATCCGTCGGATATTTAGAAATCCGATATCCGACATGTTAAGCACTACAGGATATTCGATATCCGATAATATCCTACAGATATCAAAATCAGATATCGATTCCGATAGGCTAAGCTGTCGGATATCCGATAGTATCCGGTTATAACAAAAAAGCTTAAAAACCCCTGTAAAACATTTTCATAATTGACACTTATGGGATATTTATCCGACAATATCCGATAATATCCGATACTAGACTCGAAATTAGGATAAATTACAAATAAGTTCCTATACTATCGGATATCGGATATTAACATTTCGGATGGGGTCTAATCCGTTTCCGATATGTTAAGGAAGAAATATCCGATCTGATATACGATATCCGATAAAACGGATAAAATCCTATAGGATCTCGAATACTCGGAAACGGATACCGGATATCGGACAAATATTGATAGGCCTAAAGAAAAATAGTTGATGGGTTTTCTTTAGTTTTTGAGAAGAGAGAAATGACAGAGGAGTAATTTTTATTTATTATTTTATTAAGTATCTTTGGAATAGAAAAAATTATCTCTCTCAATTCAGTATTTCCCATAATCATCATTTCAATTTTCAAATTATTTTTCATTCAACCTCGGGAATTGTTGTTAGCATATATGCACCACCTTTTTTTAGAAATCCTACTAATCCAAAACTCCGTTGGTTTTTACTACATTTTTCATATATAGTAAAAAAAATTATGGGGTATTTAGACTTTGCCTCTAGTTAGAGAAGACAACGTAGAGAATGCCCCTATTTTCATCAATTACTGTTGAATTCAGTCTCATTTGAAATTCATTCTGTCGGGGGCATGTGCAGTTCATATATGTTAGTTAATAAATGGTGTGTTAGAAGGAAAATCTACCAAGTCTTGTGTTCTGATATACCTATAAAATTATAAATATTTTGTATATGGTATACTTAAAAAATGACTTATCATATTATTATCGATATATCATATTCTTAGAAGATGAGTATCAAGGTCAGGATACAAGTTAATTGAAAGATTGAAATGATGAAGGAAACTAAAAGGTAACATTTTCCTGTATGTCCCAATATAATTCTCTAAGGCATACATATTATTATTTAAATATAAACAAACAATGCGAAGTTATCAATCAGTGTAATTATGAGTATAACATTTTAGATAACAGGATTGATCTAACCCTAGAATGCATATTGGATTCATGGAAGGATTCATTTCCCATTTAAGAAAATTATTTTGAACTTATAAAATGGTCCAATTGTCAGCCTAACTTCCGTTGATATGTGATTCAGTTCATCTCAAACCTTTATCAATATGATATTTCTTTTTTTGTTTTCGTTCATCACCATTGAAATTTCCTAAGGAAATCCTATTACATTCCATTTGAAGAGATGGAAATTGCCTCCACTCGATGTCTCACTTACACCATAATGTTTCTTCCTTGAAAGAATCTTTTGGATCTGAGTCATCCATATCTGACTGAAATCACTTGACTCATCTAGCGCTGACTATGCATGTTTGTTATTTGAGTCATATCTGACACAACTGATGACTCCAAAATATGTGAGTTTGTGTCCTAGTACTATGGGTCATGGAAATTTTGTTACCTGACTCTAACGGGTCCGAGTTAGGTAACGAGTCAAATTTTATTCAAAATTACAAAAAAAAAACCCAGAAGATATCTGATTCACGATAAATCACCAGTTGAATCACATCCAGACCATGAATCAGATGCAGACAATCATAATGCAAATCAAATTTTAGTTTCTCCGAGCATAGTTCACCCACATCGTAAAACTGAGACACAATCCAATAAACGATTTGATATCTTATACTAGCCGAACCAGACGCCAAATCAGATTAAAATTCCGATTCAGATCCAACTAGACAAGGTGTGTATCTATCTTTTAACTTTTACTTAACTTAGTTTACCCACATTTGAAAACCCGAGACAGAATCCAATAAACGATTTGATATCTTATAATTGCTGAACCAGACACCAAATCATGTTAAAAGTACGAGTCAAATCCAACTAGACAAGGTGTGAACCAATTTTTTAACTTTTACCTATCTTAGTTTACCCACATTTGAAAAAACCTAGATAGAATCCAATAAACGATTTGATATGTTATACTGTCTGAACCAGACACTAAGTCAGATTGAAAGCCCGAGTCAAATCCAATCAAATAAGGCGTGAATCTATCATTTTTACTTTCAGCAAGCATAGTTTACCAGCGTATTAAAACCCCCGACACAATCCAATATCGGCCGATACCACAAAAAAAAATATAATTGATGTGTAGATAAGATTATATATGGAACCCTTCTACAAGCAACTTGCTAAATAAAAACTTGATTCCCTTGTAATCAATCTCAATGCAGTTAATAAAAACGAAATCTTCTTGGTTTTTTATTAGTGACACAACTTGTTTTTAACCTTATAGGTACTACAATTTGGTTAGTCACCATTTGGAGTGCAAATAAGACGGCCAACTATTTGACATTTTTAATTAATTAGTTTATCGACACATTTTTTCAAATAACTAACAAGCAAGAGGTTATAACAATTGACAACATCTTTCATCTTCCGGTTAATACAAAATATTGGCATATTGATGTTATGTTCTTCGATTACTGAAGAAAGTAACCGATAAATTTTGTGTTTTTTCCCTTTTAATTAATTAGTTTATCAAGACACATTTTTAAATAACTAACAAGTAAGAGGGTGTAACAATTGACAACATCTTTCATCTCCCGGTTAATATAAAACATTGGCATATTGGTGTTATATTTTTCGATTATTGATGAAAGTTACGCTCAGTGTTGTCTTTTCTCACTAAAACGACTTTTGGCTTTAGCTTAGAAAACTTCGGTAACACTGGAAGTCTTCTTTTTAATTAGTTTCATCCATTATTTCAACTATAAAAATATATATTTCATTCCAACTATATATGATTTATTTTTGCAATGCATATATTTTTTGGTTGTGTATGATTTTCCAACAATGATCTAATTCAAAACAGTGGCATATATTTATAGGTCGAAATCAATATGGAAGACTCATTTTCCTTCCACACGTATATTTTGTTAACTAGCATACATACTGCACATATGTACGATAATTTTTAATTCTAAATGACTTTATATACGGAAATGATTAGTTGACCGTGGGAAAAATGAGGAGAAATCCCGTGGCATTAATAGGGGTGGGTCCACGAGATTTCTCCCGATTTCTCCCACGATCATATAAAAACAAAGTTTAAGTTCTTAGTTGTCCTATTAGTTATGATACATGGGACCATGAGTATTATCACAACTTAATTAAAAAAAATCATATTTGATAATGACGAAAGGTAATACGGGAAAAAAATTATAAACCTTTACGAAGTTGAACTTTTTCTTGAATATGAGTCACCTAATTCCGCCTTCGTATGATACAAGGGTGAGTTTCTTTCCATCACAACTTATTAAACATCATACACATGGGCGGATCTAATACCTAATTTGATCCAAGGTAAAAATCCTAATTTGAGCTAAGGCACCCGGGCCAGATGGGTATTCTACGAGTTTTTATCAACAGACGTGGAGTATTATTAGAGTTGATGTTTTAGATGTTTTTCATGAGTTATAAAGTAAGGGTTTTCTAGATTGAAGATTAAAAAACATCTATATCAGTGATACCAAAGAAGGATACGGTGGTGGAAATTAAAGACTTAATGCCATTCAGTCTTATCGATGGTGTGTACAAGATTTTAGTGAAGGTTTTAGCCGAGAGGTTCAAAGTCTCATTACCTCAAGAAATATCTATATAGTTGTCTGCTTTCATCAAATAAAGGAAGATTTTGGATGGTGTTCTTATTGCAGACGAGTTCATTGACTCAACAGAGAATAGTGGTGTTCCTAGTTTATTATGTAAAATTGATTTTGAACAAATATTCGATCATGTGAATGGGAAATTTGTGGATAACGCTCTTGAAAAGATGGGTTATGGTACTAGGTGGAGAAGGTGGATTCAACTTTGTGTAGAACATGTTAGGTTCTCAGATCTTGTAAACTGCAGTGCAGAGGGATAATTCAAAAGTAAGAAAGACATCAGGCAATGTGGCCCTTTATCACCATCTTATTTCTTATTATTGGTGAATCTCTAACTTTGATGATCAGTAAGTCACAAGAATATGGTTATCTCAAAGTTTTTCCTTCTGACACAAAGGTAACTCATTTGCAGTTTGCAGATGATACCTTTTTTTTCTATGTTAATATTGAACAAGTTAAATTCTTAAGATTGGTTCTTCTTTGCTTTAAGATTTTAAATTTAAACTGGTTTGTGTCCCAACTTTTCCAAAAGTCACATGTGTGGCGTTGGTTATTCTGGCGATATGACTCAGTTTACTTCTCTTTTAGGTTTTCATAATTTTGTGCTGCCTACTTCTTATCTTTGTATGCCGTTAGGATACAAATATAAAGGAATTAACTAGTGGGACAAGATTGTGGACAAATTTATTGTCAAGCTTGCTGGGTGGAAGAAGTCACTACTTAATAGGGCATCTAAGATTGTTTTAATCAGTAGTGTTTTATCTAGTCTCCCTACTTATTATATGTCTTTGTTTGAAATGTCGAAGTTTGTTGAAATCAAGTTGGAAATATTGATGAAATTTTTTCTTTGGAATGATAATAAGGACAACAGAAAAATACATCTGGTAAAATGGGATTTTGTTTATAGGAAAAAGAAAAATGGTGATCTTAGCCTGAAAAGGTTAAAAATCATGAATGAAGCTTTGCTTGTTAAATGGTGCTGGAGGTATGCCGTTGAAAATGATGCATTATGGAAAACTGTTATTCAAGAAAAAAAATGGTGTTTCAAATGAACTTCAATGGATGTCTAAAATTCCTAAAGGTCCTTATGGTTCTACCATTTGGAAAGGGGTTATGCATAAAAAGGATATTTTTGTGCAGAATGTCAGATTTGAAGTACAGAATGGGGCTTCTACTAGGTTCTAGGAAGATAGATGAATTATGTCAGAACCATTTTTTAAGATGTTTCTTAATTTATATGCAGTCGCTAGATCCATTTATTTCTTTTGTTGCTGCTATTTGTAATGGCACGGCTTCTGAAATTTTGTGCAAGTTATGACTCCTGGAAGATTGTCTATTGCTGCAAGAGTTCAGTTTAGTATAATTTCCAATTGTCTGGCAGACTTTAGCATCCATTCTCAAGATGGTGACGTGATGGAGGCCTTTGACGTCTAAGAAGAAATTTTACACTGAAGTCTACATATAATAAAGTTTTCGATGATTCTGTCATGTTGATACCTTGCAACACTGAATTATCAATTTCATTTGGAAACAAAATTATCCACCTAAGATTTATTTCTTTCTTTCTTTGGTGCATTTTCCATAAAAGGTTTCCGACAAGGGATTTTCTCTTGCACAAAGGTATTAATACTTCTTTTGATTGTTTTTTTTTTTTGTAATGAGGAAGAGACGGCCATCCATTTATTTTTACATTGTATTTCCGCTAAGGAGATTTGACAGCACTTTGTTAAGGACATGAAGTTGCATTTTAACATTCCAAAAGATGTTCCTACTGCTTTACTTTCATGGAATTTACCTCATCTGGATGATTAGCAGAGAAAGATTTGGAAGAATTTAATTGCGGCTGCTATTGTCTGATGCATCTGGAAAAGGAGGAACTCCCGTATTTTTTTACATCCAAGATACAAAATTCTGTACACATCATTCGTATGGTTAAATTTGTATTGTTCCAATGGGATTTGGTTTTCAAGGATTTCGAAGATGTTTCCTTTAATTCCGTTGGGGAGAATTGGTATAGAGTTTACTTTGATCCACGGCAATTGTTCTTAGTGTTGGTCTGGTTTGTTATTTGTTTTACAAACTATTAGATTTTTGCCCGTGCTACGTACTGGGCATTTTTTAACAAAACTTGGTTTCTGCCCATGGTACGTACCAGATATTTTTTAACTTTTAACTTGGTGTGTGCAAGGCTTCTCCCTGTCCCGTGACGGTGCCTTTTTGATTTATAGTGTGTGAGGTTTCTCCCCGCCCATGGTACGTACCAGATATTTTAACCTACCATGTTCGAAAATTTTTGGAAATCCAAATTCAATTTGGAAATCGTGCATCTACTGTAAGGACTCTTTTTTCCAAATTAATATATGAAGGGGAAAATCCACATATTTTCTGCGAAAATAAAATGAAAAAATAAATAAAATATACACATATTCTCCACCTATTTTAATGTGTTTGCCCGCACACACAAACCAAAAATGCATCACCACAGACATAACGAAGCCCCGCTCAAACCACATCAGTAGCACCAACAGCAGTAGTAGTTCAGAAGAGTGTTAACGCTCCTTTCTCATCTTGGATTTTTAATTGGGACATATGGTAAGTGCTTAATTAACCATATTCTAATTTCAATTTTCATGCATTGTTTATTAATTTTCATGCCTTAATCAGCCATATTCTAATTCAATTTTCATGCCTTTTTTATCTCCCCTATTTTTAATCTCAATCAGAAATTTATGATCGGATTTGAATTAAAGATATTATACTCTTCTGTAATCGATTTGAATTTGTATAGAGTTTATCATTCCCATGATAGTTGGTTTATAAAAATTCTTTAAAGTTAGTGGTTTAAAAGTTCACTAACTTCTTATGAATTAAGGGAGCCATGCACTTGAGTTGTTCCCATTTCACAATAATTAGTTATGTGTAATTGTTTGGATTGTCTAGTTAGAGGTTAGTTTGTCTGAGTATTTTTTTCTTAAAATGAACGTAAGTACAAGTAACTTTTTGTAGTTTTTGAATGCAACGAATGAAAATTTGATAGATGGAAACCAGATAGTTTGGTTATTATAGTTAATATTGCAGAAGATATGGTGCTTCCTTGTTTTGGTGATCTTGGAAAATTGTGCACTATCATTCACTCGACTCTCATTTATGTTCAGGTCAGTCTATTGAGTTTCCTGGTAACATCTCGATATGGGTGGTGTTCTTATTGCTGCCAGGACAACTGGTAAATAATGCAGTCCTCTTGTTTCTGCCCTTGGTATGGATTGTCTTGTGGTCTCCTCCCTGTTATGTGCTAATATTAACACCATGACTTTGGATTTTGTGCCGGTGGGTGTGCGATAATAGCTGATTCAGGAACTTCTCTGTTGGCAGGTCTAACGGAGCGTATCAGCCTATTGAACATTGTTAAACATTACATGCTTAATGTTTTGGCTACTCTGTTTCCTAGGGAATAAATTTGAATACGCCTAACCCATGCTTGTGTCACTTGCTTTTTAGAATTCCAATGAATGTGCTAATTGTTTTATTTATTTTTGCAGTGGCTGCATAATCTATTATGCAGTTATAAAATGGCTGCATGATTTGTTATGCAACTACAAAAATGGCTGCATGATTTGTTATGCGTCCATTTTTCTTTTGCTAATACTGAAGTCAACCTAAAAAGGATTGCATAATTTGTTATGCAGCTGTGAAAGTGTAGTTATGCTTTCGAAAAATGGTTACATAATTTTATGCAACCACTTTTATGTTAGCGCTGAAATAGGAATACGGCAACATAATTTGTTATGCAGCAATAATAATGGATGCATTACTTATTATGCACCCGAGAAAATAGATGCATAAGTTATTATGCATCAGAAAAGATGGATGCATAATTCATTTATGCTACTTAACACTTAAATCAACAAAAGAAAAATAGTTGCATAACGTATTATGCGGCCGTAAAAATTAGTGCATAACATGTTATGCAATCGAAAAAATGACTGCATAATTCGTTATTCATTTATTTTTTTTGTAGAAATGTTAATTTTTAGGTTTATACATGTTTTTAGTGGTGCATAATCAAATTAGTGGATACATGAACCAAAATATTGTTGCACAATGTGTTATACGTCTTTTGTTGTGACTTCATAATGTATCATGCATCATTGTTTTGTTAGAATGCTATTTTTTAGCCTAATACATGGTTTTAGTGGTTGCATAACCTAACTAGTGGATGCATAAACCAAAATATGGTAGCATAATTTGTCATGCATCCTTTGTGGTGTCTGCATAATGTGTCATGCATCCTTTATGGTGGCTGCATAATAGGAATGTATCAAGTTTCAAAATTTCCTCCTAAAATGATAATCATCTCCGGTTTTTTCTTAAAAAATTCAAATTTGATATTCTTGTTTGTATTCGTTTTGTAGAGCTCTTTAAAAGCTTTCCAACGAGATAAAATTTGTAAAATTCTAAGACATGGTTTTATAGATATGTTTTGTTCAAGTATGTATACCAATAATGCCCCTGAAAAAATATGATGCATAATACTCGGCAGATAGAAAATCCAAAATTTCTTGATTTTAGAAGTAAAAATATTAAGGGTAACTATGTCTTGTTTATCCAAAAAAATTTATAATGTTGCTTCCCCCTAACAAAATTTCAGGCTCCGCCCGTGGCCACAAACTTGCACCTATATATTTGGGCTGTTTTCTGGGTGTGAGTGAATGTAATATGGATATTGATATTATAGCCATTTTTAGAAGTGAAAAATACTAGAAACACCCTATTATATGGGTTCAATATTTTGAAGCCCCACCAAATGGATCATATATTGTCAACTCCATACTTTCAGAAAATGATATTGCTAGGCCCAAAGAATCAAATTTTCTTCAGATCTGACCCATAATTAATTAATACGAATTTTAATAATACCAAGAATACCCTTTAGTATTTATTCAAGAGTAATATCATAATACATTTTCATTTTTCTATTTTCTTTCTCTCTCATCTTGATCTCTCTCTCTGCTGTAGAAAAATAGTTTATAGGGTTTCTGAGATTCATCTTTATCTCTATCAGGGTAAATTATTGTCATTGATGGCGACGATGGAGATCACAAATCCACCACCAGGAGAAGGAGGAGTATCAGTTTCAGTAGAAAAAATAAATCCACGAAACAGATTCGAATTAATAGATCCGCAGATTCAACATGAATTCATCAAAAATCTAAGTATGAGTATCATCTTCTATTAATGCATTTCGCTTTCATTTCTTGGTTTGTTAAGACTCTCTCATACGCTGTATTTGTCTCCTTGGACAGTGAAGAAAAAAAATCAAAGCTCTTGTGGAGCCGCAGAGGAATAGTCAAATGAAAATGAATTGCATATATCTGTCAGGGATTTTTTTCCAGATTCGTAATATGATTTTAATCTTTATTTTTGATTTCAGATTTGTAAACAGCTTTGATTAGAAACATTTTTACTATTTCAAATGATATTATTTGATGAACTCGTAACCGGAGTTTACATCTGTTTACATTGGTTTTTAGATGAAAATCTTGAAAACATATTACAAAAATTTGCTAGGTTTCTTTATTGAGAATCAATCAATCTCTTTATCTTAATTCTCGACTGAAATTTTGTTTTCAGATTTGATATCAACGAATCGTTATCTTATTAATGCTATAGATTACGTAGCTTATGCTGATGAGATTAAAGAAGGGCTAAAACGTTGTGTTGTCCAATTCTACAGCAATCTAGTGAATGATAATTTTTGTTACAGTATGTGTAACCTGAGGTTACACATATATATCATGTTGTATTTTTAGCATGGAATTTGTATTTTTCTGTTTGTTTTTTGTTTTTTATGAATTTACTGTGAGTTTTTTGTTTGATACTGTGAAAAGGATGAAGAAAAAATCTTGTTTCAGAAGAACAACTTTAAATTGATGATGTAGACATGCTGTTTTTTTTTGTTACAGTATGTGTGACTTGAGGTTACACATATATATCTTGTTGTATTTTTAGCATGGAATTTGTATTTTTCTATTTGTTTCTTATTTTTTTTTGAATTTTTTGTGAGTTTTTTGTTTGATACCGAGAAGAGGATGAAGAAACAATCTTGTTTTGGAAGAACAACTTTAAATTGATGATGTAGACATGTTGTTTTTTGTTACAGTATGTGTAACTTGAGGTTACACGTATATATCATGTTGTATTTTTAGCATGGAATTTGTATTTTTCTCTTTGTTTCTTGTTTTTTGTGAATTTTTTGTGAGTTTTTTGTTTAATACTGAGAAGAGGATGAAGAAACAATGTTGTTTCAGAAGAACACCTTCAAATTGATGATGTAGTCATGTTGTTTTTTGTTACAGTATGTGTAACTTGAGGTTACACGTATATATCATGTTGTATTTTTAGCATGGAATTTGTATTTTTCTCTTTGTTTCTTGTTTTTTGTGAATTTTTTGTGAGTTTTTTGTTTAATACTGAGAAGAGGATGAAGAAACAATGTTGTTTCAGAAGAACACCTTCAAATTGATGATGTAGTCATGTTGTTTTTTGTTACAGTATGTGTAACTTGAGGTTACACATATATATCCAGTTGTATTTTTAGCATGGAATTTTTATTTTTCTGTTTGTCTCTTGTTTTTTGTGAATTTTTTGTGAGTTTTTTGTTTTATACTGAGAAGAGGATGAAGAAACAATGTTGTTTCAGAAGAACAACTTCAAATTGATAATGTAGTCATGCTGTTTTTTGTTACAGTATGTGTAACTTGAGGTTACACGTATATATCCAGTTTTATTTTTAGCATGTGTAACTTGAAGTTACAATTATATATCCTGTTGCATGTGTATTTGTAAATAGTTGTAGCATTTGTATCTTTAAGACACATTTGTATCTATTGCTTTCTGCATATGATATATTTCTCCTGTTGAGTATGTTGATGACTCATTTTATGTTTAGCTTGTCGGAAGCTATTGGTTATTAAGTTGTGGTGGTGTTGATGGTGGAGGTGCAGGTTTTGGAGGAGGATGAGGAAGCAGTGGTGGTGGTGGTGGTACTGGATCATATTTGGAGGATAATTTGTATTTGGAGTTAGTGGTGGTGTTTTGGTATGAAGCTGAGAGGTTTGGTATGGATGTTAGAGCTGTATTAGACACTGTAAGTTGGATCTACTTTACATTATGCTTGTCTTAGTGGTGGTGTTTTGGTATGGATGTGTTAGACATTGTAATTTGGATCTACTTTACATTCTGCTTGTCTTAGTGATGGTGTTTTGGTATGGATGTGTCATTTTTAGTTACACATGCTAATTACATGTGTAACTTCTAGTTACACAATCTAAATAGATGTGTAATTTCTAGTTACATATGCTAATTAGATGTGTAACCTTTACTTACACATACTTTGCTTTAGGTAACTTACGCTTGCAAGTTCATGATAAATGGCATATTTCATATGCAGGTGTAACTCCTAGTTACATAAGCCAGATGCATGTGTATCTCCTAGTTACACATGTTATATGCATGTGTAACTCTCAGTTACACAATTCAGATGCATCTAGTCAGATGCTTGTGAAACTGAATATACACTGTTGTATGTACTGTTCATTTTAATCTTATAAATACTGACTGTTTGTTGTTATATTTTAGGTTTCAGATAACTTCTTAAAAGCTAATTGCTTAAATGTGGTAATGGTCTCGCTGGAGCTGGAGTTGACGCTGAATACACAAGTCAGATGCATGTGTAACTCTCAATTACACTAGATAGACACATATGTAACTCTCAATTACACTAGACAGATGTGTGTGTAAATTCTAGTTACACATGCTAAGAAATTGTTGTAAATGAATATTAAAGTAATACATGTATTTCTTTTGTGTTTTCTTTTTGATGTTTATTTTCTACATATATATATACAAGTGTAACTTTGCATTACACATATCATAAGATGTGTAACTTCTGGTTACACATGCCATATGCATGTGTAACTTCTGTTTACACCTTCACACTGTATTTTAATAATTTCGGGCCTAGATTTAATAATTTTGGGCCTAGATTTAAATTTTATTTAATTATGGGCTTGAGAATATGCATAAGGGTATCAAGGTCTTTTAAAAACTCGGGGCCTAGATTTAAACTTTTTTTAATTAAGGGCCTCATATTATGGGTTATCCATGGGTTGGGTCTGAGCCTAATTTCCCCTTTTTAGAAACATTCACTAAAACAATTAGAGTGGGTTTGGACGCAGAATTTTAAAGGCGGGATTGGTTAAGGAAATTTAGTGTAATTATGTTTCCTTCGGTATGTTTGGTTGCCCGATTTTTTGGAATCACGTTTCATATGGGAACCACTTTTCCAACAAATGCTCCATATGGAATCCGACCCCTCCCCCTAAGATTTGCTGGGAAATTTGTCAAGAGATTTATGAAGCCACTTTTTTTTAACTTTACATCCCATATATATATACAATTTTAAAATTCTTAGGGTAATGTCAAATGATACATGGACTTCAAAACAAAAAATTCTACGAATCTTAGGAATATTAACTGAGTTACCAAATATACAAGGGATTTACATGAATCCAAAAATTTGTAATCCTATAGGGTTATAAATTCCTGGAAATTGTGAATTCTACAAACAAACCCACCATTAGTAGAATCATTTTTACCATTTTGATTGTTACCATGATTTCATTTTTGTGACCATTAGTAGGTTCATTTATATCTCTACCAAGATATATTTTTGGCAGAATTTCAAATTTGGTTAGTATCATATTAGATAGGTTGATACCCAATTCCAAGATTGTGTTTTCTCCGCATGTATCCTTGTTACTGTACACGAGTAATTGTGTTGGGAAAATAACAAAGGTGAAAATATAAAAATAGATGTATACTTATGAAATCCGTAAGCAAGGCCGTCTTTGCAACCTAGTTTTCGAGGATAGTGAGCAGCGAGAATCTGTCTAAGATTAAGGAGAAGCAGAGAGAACTATCACTCGCTCTTATTCCACTAATAGGTTGCTTAGTTTTTTCCTGACTCAATAACCACGTTTGAATATGATTTAATTATGTCTGACTCTAATCTTTCTTGTCAAGTGCATAGTGATCCAGGCATTAGTTAAACATTTGGAGAAAAGAAAAAAGAAAAAAACGTTCCAACATTTATACTGAATAAGACATTCGATATATCGAACCAGATCCAAACGAACAAGGTGTAAATTTATTTGTACTTTGTTCCATGCATTGATTACAGGCACTGTTACTGCAGATTTTCCTACAGCCACACCTAAATGTTGAATTCTTAAATCTAAACATCAATTCTATGAAAATGAAACATGAAAATGCAAAAATGTAAATAGACACATGATTTTTACGTAGTTCGATCAATATGATCTACATCCACGAATTTCATTATGATTAATTGATTTACAAAATGAGACTCCATTAATGGATTTTTTGGAGCTCTAGATCTAAGTTTTGGGGAAGAAGAAGATAATAAAGAAAATAAAATCAGATCTCTCTTAGTTTTTTTGTTTAAGTACCAGAGACTAGTAATGAATTTATAATTGTATCTTTGCTTACAAACTAAGCTATCTTGGTTAAGATGCTATGTATACCATCCTAGGGATGCTAAGTTATTACTACTCTTGTATGGCGCCACGCGCGAGTCACATTTTTGGTACCTACAGGCACAATCTAATTTCCGCCGATACCACAGACAAATCGTTGATGTGTAGATAAGAAGGCCAGAACTGGCAAACCATATGTATGCCGCTACACGCCACTTACTTTGCACTTTCGTGTGTATGTTTAAAGGCAGAGATCGCCAAAATGCTTACCACATGAATTAAGTGCATGATCCTGGTCACATCGGAATTCTCAGCCAAAATTCGAATCCTCCTAAAAAAACAAGAAAGAAATGAAGATGAACGATGAATTTCAAGAAATCAACTATGTGACTTGTATAGCCCGTTCGGTTGGGAGAATTAGAATCCTAAAAATTTAATTATAGGATAATTCAATTTTTAGGCACATTTACCTCGTTCAATTCAACGAATTGGACGCATTCCTATAATTCTAATACTCCCAACAAAACGGGATGGTAATGTGTTAAGGAGGATTTCATAATTTGCTTCCTATCGTAACACGCTACTAGGCATTCTTCCTCGCACACAAATTGTGAACAGGTATACAAATTGTAGTACCAACTGTGTCTTATAATGTGTTCAGGGACCCATAATTTTCCCCTTTGAACACCGAATTTACAGGGGATTTGCTAGAAAATCCAAAACCTGCATGATCTAAAAGTTGCGAAATGATGCAACATCAACTTATACCCGCATTACAGGCCACTTGAAGAGACAAAATTAAATTTCTTTTTTCGTGTTGTTACCCATTCCGTGCATGGTTTAACTGACCCAACCCGATGTTGTCTGGTACCACAAATTATTGATCTGCCGATAAGAAAGCAGAAGCTGCAAACCATACGTACAACAAGCCTACTATAAGCCAGTTATATGTACGCATGTATATTTATGCATTTTTAGTTTGTAACGGATTATGCAAACCGATTTAGGTGCGGCATTTTGGTTTTTCGCGGATGTTGAGTGCAAACAAGGCAATGCTTAAAGCCTTAAACTGGTTTTTGATAATTAAATAGAAGCTTTTTGTCAAATCAAATTTTATTGACAAAGATAGATTATTGATGCTTCAGTAATAACTCAAGAAAAGTACTAATGTTACATTCACTCACGAAAGCCTACCAGCCTTTACTCACTAAATCCCTTATGGTAACTCTTAAGACTCGGATGACCCAAGTAGTTGGCTTTTTAGTTTCCTTGGTCATTTCAATCTACAAATTATCTTGTATTCTGGAGTGCAAAATTATTTTACAATGCTTGTAATTTTGGTTGGGTATAATTCAAATTTCAAAACATTTGTATACATATACCACCTTTTATCGGTAGAGATGAACATGCAAAGACTTATCGGTTTTCGTTCTCATGCACAATTTATTCACTTAACTAGCTATATTCCGATGCACAACTTGTCAACTAACATACAGATTGCAAATTCCTGTTGATGGAATTTGTGAGTGACCCATAACCTTTCGTAGTATGCAGTGGTGGACCTACAGTGGGGTCAGTAGACCCCATTATGTTTTGATTTGCATGTACTAATTACTTAGGTATTTCATCTTTGACCTCTTCCAAATTTAAACATTAGTGTTTGACCCATCATCAAAAAGTTTCCGGTCGGCTTAATCTAATGGCTGGACTATGAGGTAAATTTCACAAGGTGATCCAACATCAGCCTACACTAAAGGGGCCAAATATGCTTTTCCATGTACTTTTGAGTTTGTAATGTAGGTGCCAATTTTGTTCGACACCAAATTTTGGGTGTCAAGTTGTTCGGATTGAGGTACAAAAAAGATTTGCCTATGGTTTCTTGCTTTCTTAAAACTATTTCCAATAGATAATCTCATGAACACTGAGTAATGATTTTAAAAACTTTTAGCATATTGCCAATTAAAAATCTAGTGAACACAAGGTAAAGATTTTGATGAATCTTTGCCGATTCGTATATACTAGTGAACACAAAGTAAAGAATTAGAGTAATCATACAAGTAATTGTAATAATCGGTAGCACCAAAGTTAACCAAACAGTTGTTTTTTCATAGTTATCCTCTCGGCAAAATTATCTTCCCCACTAATTTTGATTGGGATAACTCCCAAAATTCAAATAATCTTTTTTTTAGTTTCCTCCGTCATTTTAATATTCAAATTATTTTTCATCTCAACCTTGCGAATCACGGTGCAATCATATATTTGCCGTATATATATATATATATATACCACCTTTTATAGGTAGAGAACTAGCTGATCCAAGACTCAGTCGGTTTTCCATTCCCACACTGTACACATATTATATTCACTAGCATACAAATTAGACATTCATGGGGGCAAATTTTATTTTAAATGATCAAGTGTCGTAATATTAAAGTTTGTGAGGCATTTTTGACTTTGCGTTAGTTGGAAAAGAAAAAATTAGAGTTGCCCTTACGTTCTTCGATCCTCTGATATATACTGAATTTCATCACGACATATAGCTAGCTGGCTTTGCGTTAGTTGAAATTCATTCTGCCAGGGGAACGTACATTTCATGTGCTAGTTAACAAATGGTGTAAGAAATGATATATTATATCATTCGATATATCATATTCTCAGAAGATGAGAATGATTCAAGGTCAGGATACAGGTTAATTAAAAGATTGGAATGATGGAGAAAACTAAAAACTACTGTTGCCCGTCCAAACATAATTTTACGAGGGATATATACTATTATGACTGTAGCGCCCCTAAAACTAGCAACTAACTAATCCAAGAGATTAACGAATAAAGGTACACTAAGGATCTAAAAAATTTACTTAAACATTTGATTAAGAAATCTGCTAAAAAACTTAACACATGAACTAACCCCCGCTCTGAAATATATATATATATATATATACAAGATCTCCTCTCAAATGATACTTATACAATAGTCATTTGGTTTACAAATAGAATATACAACATAATAAACATAGCAAAAGTTAACCAACTAACGAACTCAACACTTGAAGCTTTCGCTGCGCAACTCTGATCTGAAACTGAAAGTAGGAAAAGGTGCACACATCATCCCTAAAAGGGGTGCCCAGTGGAAATAACATTTGACTTTCAAGTAATCATGGAAAGATTTTGAAAACAATAATGTTTTTCCATGACATTAAAAAGTGACCAAGTCACTGAAAAAACAAACATGTATATGGAAAAACTCATTCTTCAAACAATGTATAATACAGTGTCAACCAGTTACACACACAAATAATAATATTGTGGTGTATCTCCCTAGCCATAGCATAAAAGCAGAAAGTAAGTGGTATAAATGCGAAGGAGCGTATCCTATGTACCACATGTGGAAATTCTTATTTCCCGTAAAAATTCATGTGACAAACAAACATTACAAGTCTTTTCCAAATCATGGAAAGATTAACAGAATCAACATAATTATCATAATGCAATTTAAACAAAGCATGGAATGCATAAATAGACAATGCATGAGTTTGTTAAGCATAAACTTTTGTAAAAGAAACAACAATGATTACAAAAGAGTTAAATGTATTCCCACCTCTTTTGATGACAAGCCACGCCTACGTTGAGATCCACGATCCACTGGTTCATCCTTTGAATCGATCGTTGTTAATATAGATTAACTGTTAATCACACAAGAACTCTAAGAATCTAGCCAAAATGGCTCACACAAGAATCATACAAGTCTATCTAATGGTTCTAAGTCCATTTACGACTTTACACCTTTTTATTCTCTATCTTTAGCAAAGATAAGGTTTACTAATTGAATTAGGTTAGTTCTATAGTCCATTAGCTAAGTCTTATGAATATCTACAACTTTGTAGACGAAACCAAATGGGTCCAATGCACGCTCATTAGGAAAACTGGCTATAATCCCAAATTCAATAAACTGGTCCATTAAGCTAAGGTCCAGTCCATTTGAGTCAACTAACGGTCAAACTGACAGTCACAAGTCAACTAACAGTCAATATCTAAGTCCAGTGAAAGGACAAGGTTAACTGGTCCACGATTTGGTCACACAATTCAACTCAGTGAGTTGAATCTGGTTTTGACTGAGTTAACTCAGTCAGATGATCTAAGTCAAGTGAGTCAGCTAAACTGACTGAGATGACTAGAAGGCATACTTCTATTTCAGACAAATTTCAAATCTAATCTTTTATTCTCAACTTCTTGTTTAACAAATCAACTTCAATTCAAATACATGACAACAATTAATTTCATTTACAAACAACAATTTTGATTACCTGCAATTGCAGCTTTAAGCAACACTCCTTCTACAATCATCTAGCTACAATAGTAATCTACCTAACAACAGCAACTCCATGATCCTGCACATACTAAACCAACTTCAGTTCCATTTATTGTACAAAACCATTACTTGTATTTCCATCTCATCTTACTTGTACAAATCCACATAATCCTCAACTGTAGGCCCATTCTTATTGCTGAAGTTCACTTGCACCTCCAATTCTTCACAACTGCAGCTAAGCAGTGAAATTCCTCAACCCAGTTCAGTTCAATACTATCTAATTATAATTCAACTTCAATCTACACTCACTTCCTCGAATGATACTAGTTTAATTACAGTTACAATCCCTACACCAATTCCAGTTCTATTTCAAGAAAATAAACTCCAACAGTTCATCTATGTTCTTCACCTACAACAGACCATACATCTCATTTTCGATTATCTTAACAATCTCATAGCACCACAGGTTTAATTCCTCCCTGCAACTTAGCAATCTTTCTACTAATCCAACATAAGACAATTCTTTGTAACATTCCATTCAATAATTCTAGTCATATACTCTGCAACTCTGCACTGCACTAGCAACAATTCAAATCATACATATCCACCAGTTCAACATCACCACCACCAAATTCTCTAAACACCAATTCTCTGCAATCCTAGATATAACTAAGTTACAACTATAGCTTCAGTGCTATCACTTCAAATCTCAATTCAATAGTAACTTCATACACACAATAAACTGAATATCTAAGAAAATATTACCTGAATTGAACCCCCAGTTTCCTCAACGGATTCAACCCATCAACCTCAGATGAAACTTCAAAATTAGTACTTCAAAACCCTAACTATAAATTTGTGTTGTTCTTTTCAACCTTCTTCCTTATTTTAGATCAAACCCATCTCTAATTAATCCTTTAAACCTTCAATTTTCATCATCTAATTCTTCTTCCTTGTTCTCAATAATCTAAACCCATCACCAACTTCCTGATTTCATCTTCAAATCCAAGAAGAAATAGATTCAAACCATCAAAACCCTAAGTCGTCCCTTTTCTTTTCGATTCTTCGTCATGACATCCTAATTTCATAAATTCAACATCAACCCATTCGATCCTCATCCATCATATACTCAATCCATTAATCAGTTCCACGAAATCTCAAAACAAACTTCAAAACCATAATTCAGATTCTCTGTTTCACCTTTTCGTTGAAACTAAAGCATCAGCACCACCGTTAACGTTCATTAACTTATCTAGCGACTTCCCTTGACCTCAAAACCCCATTTCATCAATCAAAACTCAACAGAAGAAGAACAGAGGAACGAGAGAAAGAAAGAGAAGAATAAGAATAAGAATGAAGAATAAACAGAAATGAGAAAGAGTTTATCTTCTCGATCCGGTCTAGATAAGATCAAAGGAAGTTTATGGAACACCCGCTGAATTGGATAAGGGCATCCCCAGTCGGTCTAATGGTAAAAAGGTTATTTTTCCCTTCTCACTATTCCCATGATTTTCTTCTTTATGGGATTGACACGTTCGAGTAGCCTATTTCGCATAACTTTTAGAGATTTATACAACGGTATTAGTTTCGTATCTAGATCGTTGTTATATTAATTTCTATTAATTGACATTCGTGTTAAACTAATCTAATTATTATCGTCTAAAACGTCTCTTAACTAATCTAATAACGTTGACGAGCTTAAGGATCTTTACATTGACAAGATAAACGGACGATGGGAAGTTAGCAATCAGTATGAGTATAACAAGATCAATCTGACTCTTAAATGAATATCGGATTCAGGGTAGAAGAAATTTCCACTTTAAGACCATTATTTTTTATGTACAAAATGGTGCAGATTGTCGGCTTAGTTTCTGTTGATATGAGATTCAGTTCCTTCCAAAACACTTTGGATATGATATATTGTTTTGTTGTATTTTTATTCTTTACCATTTAAATTTATAAGGCGATCTCTTTACATTCCATTTGAGGAGAGGGCATTTGCCTCCGGCTCTTGTCTCACTAAAATTATTATTTTATTTAATGTATTTTAACAGTTTAGATCTGGCTGAAATCACCTGATTCATTTGGATCTAACTCAATATATTTATTTTTTTGAATCAGATCCGACTCAAGTGACTCAAAAATATGTGAGTCAATATCATAGTCCCATGAGTAGGGAGTATTTGTTACCTGACTCAAACGGGTCTGAAACAGAGATTAGGTCTTAGTAAGGTATCAAATAGATCTTACTCAAAATTAAAAACAAGCGACCTGACAACTAAGAGCAACCACAATCACCGACTATAACCAAAAATTTGGTCGAAAATCCAGATGCTACGGAGAGGAGTATCGATCAAATACCAGACTATAACCAAAAACCAGACTATATTTGGTCGATAGTTTGGTTTTGGTCGGGCGTGATTTAAGACTACGCCCGACATCAGGCGCAAATATTAGTTGCGCCCATTTTTTTTTTTTTTTTTTATAATTTGTTTTGAGTGGGGCGGACTCAAAAACCTCCGCCCCATACAAAAAAAAAGATACAATTGAGTGGGGCGGACTCAAAAACCTCCGCCCCATAATTTTTTAATTTCTTTTTTTATGATCTGGTTTCATCGAGCGGATTTTGTACCTCCGCTCCACCAAATTTAGTTTTCTACCACTGCGTCACACAACGGACTAAATCCAAATTTAATCGTTTTTTTACTCTTTCTCTTTGGATTTGATCGCACCATTGCAGTTGATCTAACTCCCGACAATTCACGAATTGACTTGAACTTAACCGCGAGTCGAATGCAAACAAACATAATAACTCGATTTTTTACTTTTTTTCCGAGCACATTATGCAAAAATTGAAAAAGCCGGACACAATCCGATAAGCTGGCCGAACCAGACACTAAATCAGATTTTGAAAGTCCGAGTAAGATCCAACCAAACAAGGAGTGAATGTTAACATAAAAACAAGAAAAAAACTTTCTCTTCCATCTTCTCTGTAATCCATCTCGTGTTACCACCAATAGAGCCGTTATCCCACCGTTAATTGCCGGAATACTGGAATAGATAACCTGAATCTGCTCGGAAGCTAAAAATCTTCGGCAAATCTTCTCTATTTCTCTACCCCTTGCTAAACCCATGTCTTAATTATATCTCAATTTCTTCTAATTAAGTTTATTGTTTGTTGCTGATGTGATTTTGCTTGTGTTTAAGCTACTGAAGTTGAATGGGTCTTTGCTCCTTTAGATTGTGAAGAATATAAGATCATTTTAACAAGATTGACACCAAGACTATTTGATAGTGACAACATCAAGTTACTGAAACTAGACTTGGCAAAAAAAAATCGTTTTTTTTTTTTTTACCTTTAAGACACCTTGCTGCTCTAAGACATTTTGATTGTTCTAAGACACTAAGACACTTGCTAGATTCTATCATAGATTCCATGACACTTATGTTACAATAGACCCAACCATTTACCTGTCCGTTGATTCTTTCTTGATATCTCTCTTTATCCTTTAGGATTCTAGTTGATATTGCATCAATTGATTAAAATCTTTCACATAATTTATCCTTTTGATTGTTGTTTGTCTCGGCTGACTCTGCTGCTGTCATTTCAGGTGCTAAATAGCATCTCCCAAAATGCCTGCTCGGATATCGCCTTGTACTGTGGATGTGGATGTGCATCCTCTTCTAAATCAGTCTGATTTCTTATATTTCCTGTAATTGAGCGTCTCCCCTTTGGAACTAGCTGGTGCGTAATATCATCTCCATAAGCTTAGTAACTTCTGCGAAGATCACTGTTCTTTGGATCATTCTGGCCACCTTAGCTGGAGCTGGATGTGGAAAACCTTGACGTTGGAATTTGAGAAGTGGTCGAATATAGAAGAAGAATTCTTGAAGGAAAAATCTAGGGACAATAATATTGCTTTAGGGGATAAAAACACCTCTTATTTCCACAAGAATTCTGTGAATAGGTTTAGGAGAAATAAGATAAGTAAACTCAAAGATGGTAACAGCGACTGGAATTTTTTTTGCTGGTATAGCCACTACCACGGGGTTTGTGGGTCATGGTATGCTGGAAGAAGAGGTTTGGAACCTGATCCCTCCTTGGGTTTCAGATGAAATTAACTCTTCTCTAGTTGATACTCCCTCAGGGGATGAAATTAAACAGGTTTTGAACTCCATGCACCCTTCTAAATCCCCTGGCCCAGATGGGTTTCCAGCTTGATTTTTTCAAAAAAGATGGAATATAGTCGGGACAGAAGTGATCTCTCTTGTCCAAAACTTTTTTTCTACTAGATTTCTTCTGAAAGAGTTAAACCAAACGTTTCTGACTCTCATTCCTAAGATAGATAACTCACTGGAATCTGGGGACTTTAGACCCATTAGCTTGTGTAATACAGTGTACAAAATAATTTCGAAAATCTTAGCTAATCTCGTAAAACCTCACCTAAATAAATTTAGAGCTAGGTTGAAGGGATGGAAAAAAAAAATCCCTAAATCAAACTGGCAGATTTGTTCTTATCTCCTCTACTCTTGACTCTATCCCTATTCATCAAATGACGTGTTTCCATATTCCTGATAAAATCTTAGGCAGATTAACTAATATTCAGAGGTATTTTTGGTGGGGTAAAACTGATAATAAAAAAGGGTTGTACATTAAAGCTTGGCCAGTTATTCGCAAACCAAAATGTGTAGGGGGTTGGGGTTTAAAAATCTTAAATTGGTTAATGAAGCTTTGCAAAAACCTGATGCCTTGTGGTCTAGGGTTTATCATTCAATATATTTCCCACATTCTTGTCCTATGAAAGGGAGGACAAAAAAAAACTGGTTCTGTTGTGTGGGGTGGTACTAAGAAAGGTCTTGGTAATGTTTGTAAACATGGTATTTGGGATATTTGTGCTAACTCTGATTTGAATATTTGGAATCACCTTTGAGTTCCCGGGTTGAATGACTTTTTGACGTCCAGCTCTAATCTGGTGCATGAATTAGATATAGTTTTCGTGAGTCAGTTGCTAGATGAAAACTATCAAGGATGGAATCTGGGGTTGTTGGATGCTTTATTTGATAGAAATACAGTTAAACTGATTAGATGTATTAGGGTGAGTACTGAGTCACAAGACTCTAATGCGTCTGGTTCTTTCTCTACCAAATCTATGTATAAAGATCTTAGTGATCCTATGGGAAACCAACCCCAGAATGTAGTGCTAAACAAAATTTGGACCCTTCAGGTAGCACCTAGGATTAAACATTTCCTTTGGAAGTGTATTACCCCGTGCCTCCCTGTCAGAGCTATTATAGCTACTAGTGCCTCCCTGTCAGAGCTATTATAGCTACTAGAATCCATATAGATTCCAACTTGTGTCCATTGTGAAACTATCCAGCACCTGTTGATGGAATGTTCTTGTACTAGGGAAGTTTGGTTTGGTCTATCGTATTCTTCTCGTATAATACAAGATCACAATTTATATAGTTGGATAAAAGAATGGTTCGAAAATCCGGTGGGTTGGGATGATTCTACGAATGAATAGGTTTCTATTTTTGGTATTGTAACATATAATATTTGGAACTCCAGGTGTGACTTAGAGCAACTGCAATGGACGAGTAAACCCAAATTTTCAGTCGAGTGGGCTGGCGTAGTGGGACGGACCATCGATCAAAATTTGATCAAAGAGTAAAATCCAGACCAAATTTGGTCTGGGATCAGGACCAAATCCAAATATAGTCGGGTGTTGATATAATCTCCGCTACACATCGGGCGTTGATATAATCTCCGCCATTCATCGAGCGTTGATATAATGTACGCATGAAACGGGGCGTTGATATAATGTACGCCTGAAACGGGGCGTTGATATAATGTACGCCCGATGGGGCGTTGATATAATGTACGCATGAAACGGGCGTTGATATACTTAACGCCCCACTTTCACAAATTTTCAAAACTTACATGGGGCGTTGATATACTTAACGCCCCATTTTTTTCTTTTTTCAAAACTTACATGGGGCGTTGATATACTTAACGCCCCATTTCTTTTTTTTTTTGTTTGTGAAGCGTAGAACAATACCAACGCCCCACTCGCGCGTTATCTTTACCAACGCCCCATTCGGGCGTTATCTTTACCAACGCCTGATACCAGGCGTAATGTTTATCAACGCACGACCAAATATACTCTTTTCCCACTACGCCACATGACGGACTAAACCCAAATTTGGTCTTTTTTTTTTAGTCTTTGGTCTTTGGTTATACTCGCACCACTGTGGACGCTCTTAGTATTTAGGGACCAAAAAAAATTGCCACCAGAAACAATCAAATTAATCGAAAGCGAAATAGTGGTGTTCACCAATGTTTGTAATAGAACAAAACTCACACAAACAAAGACCAAGGAAACAATCAGGAAAGATGTATGGATTCCACCGCCAAGGAAAACAGTTAAGGTTAACTTTGATGCTTCATTTATTAAAAATTATAATGATGCACGTTTGGGATATCTGTATCGTAACTGTTCAGGTACGGTGCAGGGAGCAGGTTGCAACTCAACAGTAGCAAACTCAGTAGTGATGGCAGCATTAGAGGCCACCAAATGGGCAAGACAACAAGGTCTCCAAAACATCATCCTTGAAGGGGACAATAGCAAAGTTATGGACTACATCAAAGGAACTAATTTAGATATAGATTGTCAATGCGTTCCTATTCTAAAAAAACTCTTACACATGTCAAAGAGTTTTTTCTCCTTGGAAGGAGTTCACACCCGAAAGAGAGGGACCGATCCTGCTGACGGTCCGGCAAAGCTTGGGAGAGGAGTTTCAATCCTTCGAATCTCCCACGAGATATTTTTAATGCAATTTGTAATGACAGTAACTTTAATTTCATTCAAGGGGCAAGCCATGACAATCCTACTACAGGTCATGACAGCACTTTTTTTACTTTCACCGAGCATAGTTTTACCCGTATATCAAAAAACCCGATACAATGCCAATATCACCCAATACCACGAAGAAAAATCATTTGATGTGTAGATAAGAGAACCGAAACCGCAAAGACCATACGTACAAGCCTACGTTTAGCACTTGTATATTTAAAGGCAGCGATTGCCGAAACGTGTACCACATGAATCAAGTGCAAGAAAAGCGCGTGCCGGAACGTGGAAGGATGCGTACAAGGAATGCTCCCCGCCACATCGGATTTCTCAGTCAAAATCCGAATCCTCCTAGAAAAAGAGAACAGAAATGAAGATGACGACGAATTCCGAAGAAGAAGATTTATTTCAATTCCTTTACCTCCTTAGGAATTCTTCTTCTTCAGAATTCAGAAGTTGATTTTCGGAAAGGAGAGATTTCATCAAATCAAAATCAAGGGATTGGAAATTGAAATTGGGTTTTTTTTGATTGATTGATTTCTAGAAGACAAAAAACAATCGAATCAAATGGCTTCTTCTTCTTTAGGAATCAGATGTGGAGGTTCGATTCTGAAATCATCTATTGAATCCTCATCTTCATCTTGTACTTGCCTTCATTTTCAGAATCATCATCTCAAATTCAATCAGCAGAAGCAGAAGAGACTCAGTATACAAAGATGTTCGGTTTTGAATAATCATCACAGGGGATCAGTAGTGACTAATTGCTCTGCATCTACAACAACAGCTTACTTGGATACTGTTTTTGGAACAGAAATGAAGAAGAAGGAGAATCAACAGATACAGAATAATGAAGCAGCAGAAGTTGTCAGAGAAATCAAGGTTGGAGTGTATGCAGATGAGGACGAGGATGAAGAGAAGGTACCTTCTGCTCCAATCTCTGCTGACAAGCTTGATGAGTGGATGACATTTTCAGTTCCTGAGGTATAAATTCTTTAAAGCTTCTTAATCTTGTTCTTCAGTTGATTGATGAATTTCAGTGGTTGGATTTGGATTTGTGATTTGATTGATTTGTTGTATTGAACAGATTGTGAAGAACATAGGAGAGGCTCCGCTACTGGTTCATATTTACTCATCAATAAGTAAAGGAGTTGGGGGAATTTCATCAATTGGATCTAATTCTGCGTCTACTGCTGCTGCGGAACCAGTGCTTGAGAAAACAAAAGCTGACGCGGAGAGTTGGAATGGTGTTACAAAGAGATGGGAAGAAGGGAGTCCTGTACCTGATGGTATTATCTTGGTTGAACAGCTAAAGGTTGAGGAGAATGACGGTGGCGAGGAGGATGAAAGTGACGTAATTGCCGCTTCTGATATGAGTGGCGGTGGCAGCAGTAGCACGAAGACATGGGGGGTGGTTATCCAAGGGAGAGGAGTTGAATCTGCATCATCTTGTTATATTCTGAAAACATGTAGAGTTGGGTCATCACTTGGGTTCTGCACTCACTTCTGCTTGGCTAGAGCCAAGTGTTTTGGCGAAAGCGCGGATTTGCAGCTCAAGTACTCATGGTTACTTGGTCAATGAATTCGCAATTAGAACAAGGCCGTGACGGTGGTGCTGCGCGGATTTGGGAGAAAGAAGCAGTGGGGGAATGTACATAGATATGAACAGTTTTAAAGGAGAGTAGTTGATATGATTTAATACCCTCAAATTGGGTTTGTAATTGTCTGGATGATTTCATACAGCAATACAAGATTGATGTAACAAATGCTTCATTCGAATACAAATAAAGTAGAACTTCTTAGGCAGCGTGCAATCTCGCTGTGCATCTGAGTGGAATAGATTACAGGCAGCATCATGTTATTTCCGGCAAGATTGTCCAGCAATTTTTGAGGTAAATCTAAATTGGCATTCATGTTTAACTTGGCCAGATAAAGTGCCTCTTTGTCAGACTTTCTAGGAAGCAGGTACATGGTTTAACATAGACTCCATGAACAAACCATTTCATTTTTCTGTCAGGGTCAAGTTTAAACAAAGATATAAGAAGAAACCTAATAAACTGTTTTGTTACTGCAATACGAGTTGAGAAAAGAGAACCTATGATCTGGATAGCAATTATTACAAGTAATAATCAATTTAAGAACATAAAGCATGCTAAAATATAGAATTCAGAAAACAAAAGGTCTGGTACAAATGAAATCAGAGCCTACAACTTGTATATTCATCTTGATAAAATCCATGTAGAAGTTGAATTAGATTCTACTTCTTCACCCTTGAAATACCGGCCATTATAGTCTTGACCTGTTTTAAAACGCCAACATAATCCAAGAATAAGATCACCGTCCAGGCCAACTTTGCTTTTCCTATTATTGCCACTTAAATTGTTGCAAGGGCTTCCACCTGATAATAAGATCAAACCCACACAAATCATTTATCAAAGTTTCTAGCTTGCTATTGTTTAGTTCTCGCACATCATGAATTTGAATTAAGTTTCCTCTTTGATATGTCGATTCCCACCAATTGCGGAGTATTTTTCAACATGATTCTAGAATTTCAACTGAGACAACATTTTTTTAATCTAATTCCTAAGCAATCTAAAGCAACTTCAGCACCCCCAATCCCAGAGAAAAGAGAGAGCACATTCATACCATTCAAATACATCTTTTTTAGAACTGAAGGTGATAACCAACGGTATGGACTTGAAACGAGTTACCTAGCCTCTCAAATCTTGCTGCGGCAGAGAAGAACTTGGAATCAACAAACTCAGGTTGAATATCAAATAAAAAGCTTAAAATTATGGGCCAGACATCTTTGAGAGCACTTGAGACATTCTCATAATAACAATAAGGAGGCCCAATCGATCGCAACCTGACACAAGGTCGGCGAGGAACCCCGAACCGATCATTAGGTTTGGGATGATAACTTATGTTGAGATATATGTTTTAAAAACATTAATTAATTTTCAAATGTTATTCTCACAATTAAATGGTTATAATGTGACCATTATTCTTTTCCTTAAAAGAATGAATTTATTTTGTTTTAATGCTAAAAACCGTTTTCAAATTGAGTGGGTTAATGAAGCTAATTAACATCTTAATAATGTCCTTCATTTACTCATATTTATTTCCTTGGCTATTAAAATAAAATCAATTTTTTTTTATGAAAAGTGTTAGAGGAGTTGTAGAACATTTTCTTATGAGAGATTTTTTTTTATTTATGTTTCGGTGCTAAAAAGAACTTGAAGAGTTGTTGAAACATTTTTTAGTGAGAGAGTTTATTTTATGTCTCTTGGGTTTTCAAAGAAAAAATGAATGGTTTGTGAGAAAGAAAAAAAAAGTGTGTGATCATCCTTGGTTTTTCTAAAGAGTTTCTGAGCAAAAACGAAGTGTAGAAGTTTCACATACTCTCACCGTGCAACAGTGATTGTGAAAGAGATACTGATCTCGGTTGAACTGCTTGCACAATCTTGGGCAGAGCCGCAAAACGTCTTAAAGAAAGTGACCTAGTCCGCGACTCAGCCATAATAATGTTTTGTTTGTTTTTTGTTTGATTATTTTGCAGGCATACTTCAGCAATTGTTCCAACAATTTTAAGACGTTTATTCTGTAATGGAAATCAAAAGAAAAACTATTGCTAAACGATAAGTATCATTGTTTGTTTTGTTTTGTTTTATTTTATAGAATTATAACCGGTGTAATTTTAATTTAGCGATTGAACATGATGCTTGAGATTTTAGGTAACCCGGTACCTAAAGTTAATTTTATATCTAATTTTGATGGACTAGGATTATATTATGGATGATATTTTTCATCATGAAAACCTAACATAGAAAAATGTTATTGATGATAAACAAATATTTTTGAACATGTTTTTGAGCTTTATTCTTTATCTCCTACATGAAAATGAATTCGGTCTAGAAATTTTTACTTGATATACTAAACATCATTAGGATAATCCACGCCGAAATTCAGAATTTTTGAAGCACTAAAAGTATTTTAGAATACTAAACAACGTATATGAAAAATTCTGTCGGGCAGAAATTTATTGCTAAATGAATTCGTTTTTGCTAATCTTTGTGTAGATATTTTGAAATAGCATAACATGAAGCTCATAGATCAGGAATTAATCTTCAAAATCCAATTTGAAGTTTTAAATTGAGAGATGTGGTAATTTCAAAATCGTTGTATATGTCTATCTAAAATAGGGGACATGATACTTGAGATTGGAGAAATGTAATAAATTATATTAAAAATATGTTTGGATTTTTATTTCTTTATGTTATCGTTTTCGTAATGAAAAGGAAGATTATTGATAGAAATCAAACTAATGCACCATATGTGTTTGATAATATGCTAGTAGAAAGTTATAATTATATGTACGATTTTATAACTAGATAACATTGAATTTTTGTTTGAAATTTAAGAGAAAATTGAAGTGATATGTTTCATTTGAATTTTAAGTAATTATATGAGTGCATACCTTGCATATTTTTTGGTTTCAAATGCTCACATGTACATGATTGTGACAGGTGAAAGTTCACTTATTTAATCAAGTATTTATTTCCCAATGAAATAAAAATTGTGGGAGATTAATCGATGTAAGGAGCAATGAGGCTGCTGATTTCTTTGTTGGTGCACAGAGAATGGAAAATGATTTATAACCAATTGAGCTTTAAATGAAATTGAGGTATGTTTGATGAACTATTTGTAGTAATTGTAGTGATCAAATAATCGCATTCTAAATTGATTGTTCAATCTTAGAATAAATTTTAGGGAAACAAGATATTGAGAATTATTGTGTATGACAATAAACATGTGACTCATATAAGTTTGGAACTTATGAGATGGAATTCTATACGAGCCCAAAACCGAAATATTTTGAAACCTAGTCAAAACCAATGTGAATATCAACTCTCACCAAGAAATGAACTTAATATTGATTATGAATTTATTTAGTATTGTTGCACGGTATTGCAAGGATATCAAATATTATTAACAACGCTTTTCAAGCTACGTTAATGTGAATTGTGGATACGGTGAGAGGTTGGTATATATTGGTGTTTTACACCATGTTTGTTTTGATAGGTTATGGTTCGAAATTTGAACCAACTTGTTTGAAAGAAAGTGGTGTTGAGATATACTCACATCACTAGGATTTTCGGTATTGGCATGGTTTCAAAGTTTACTTCGGGAAGAACAATTTTATTAAAATGTTCATACTTCCGAAATGAGAAACAATCTTGTTTCCTCCTATATTGAGATTATAAATTTGTTGAATTTGATCATTGCAATACTACAAATGATATGGTGTAGATAAAATGTTTGAGCATAATAGTGCAATTTTATCATAACATAAATTGAATTTTCAATATTCGAAATATGAGATGTTTTCATGCTTTTTAATAAATCAATGAGTTAGTGATGAATATGAGCATGTTATATTTTCTTATAAACTTGATGAATTCTTTGAGTAACATGTATGTAATGTTACCTAACTCATAAAAGCATGTACACTTTAAAATCTTACGCAACTTGCAATTGGATGAAATAAAATATTCGAGAATTTTATAAAACATGTTTGCTGCTTCGAATAGCTTGTGTTGATATCAAATATGATTTTTTGAGTAGTGAATTAGGAAATGTTCTCTTCAAGAAAATTGTTTGAATTTTTATCCTTTATATTGTGTAAAACGTTTTGGATTTAGATCATAAGTTCATTAGCTTTCATAATTTTTTGAACTTTGGATATTGTTTTGAAACTCTTGTTTGAGTCAAAAAATAGTGGGGATTCTATACCTTGTGTTTTACCAACTTTGGTTTAAATTAGAGAATCTAGAAAAATGAAGGTGACAAGGAATTCATTAAGAATGAACCTAGAAAATCATATTTATAGTGAGACTAAAATTTAGTCATGAATATTTTGTTGCTTATAATTTGAAAGATAACTTCTCATAGAAAGTAACTTTGATCTTTAAAAATTTAATCTTTGAAAAAATAAACTCGTGAACCTATTATCTTTAGACAAGCAAACAGAAAATTGTTGACACTTGCATTCTTGTCTCTAAATTAACTTACATGCTTGTTTTGTTGATCTTGTTTCTACGATATATGATTTTTTATAGTCATAAGCAGAAATAGATACTTTTGTGTAAGTCAAAGATGAGAATATATGTAAACCAAGCATGGAAAACGGTGTAGCTTCTACCATAAAAGAATGCATATAAGTTATATAATTTATCGTTTATATTATGAAAACAACTTTAAAACAATTTAAAATAAATAAACTGTTTACTTGATTCATTCGGATGATTTCAGAATTGATGAAAGTGAAATGCACAATACTCTTATTTTTGTATGCATAGGTGATTTGTTGAATTTTTTTTCTAACTTATAGGATGAAAATGAAATTGAGAACATGCTTAGTTTACTATTTGACATGAAAGACTTGAATGAAGATGGTGTATGTTGTTAAATATAAATTTTTTCTTTGGATATATTTCATTTCAATGAAAATAGAATTTTAAAAGAGATAAAAATATATATAGTCTGACCGTAAAATAGTTTTCACTCATTTGGTTTAGTGTTTATGCTTTTGAGATTGTGTGTGATTGCACTAGACATGAGTATGGTAGCTCAGTATGTTTCTTTGCTACGTGATTGACTATATATAAGTATTTTTCATAGCGAGGGTTTATTATATTACCTCCGTAGTGGGAGTTTTATATTCATATTTACCAATCCTAGTATGGAAAATTGGTAGAATTTTGAGAAGGTTATGAGGTGTTTCAAACACACCTTACACCTAGAAATACACTATCTAAATGTTTACTGCAATCCTTTAAGGATATTGCGAAGCTGATTGGACATCCTTTCAGTTGAATCCTTTAAGGGATGAAGTGATTCGATCGTCTATAGTGGGTAGAGGAAAAGACATATTAATCCAATGTGATAGTACCGCGGTTATTGCAAGAATTGAGAATGACAAATACAAGAGTTGATGTTATGAGAATGGATTATATAGTGTCTGGAAAGAGCTTTCATTAGCCCTTTGACGAAAGGATTGATAAGAAGATGTGAATACATCTTAGGGATGAGGTTGATTCCCATTGAGATTGAGTCATCTATGATGGATACCCAACCTAGAAATAGGTTCAAAAGGACTAGACGAAATGATAAATGATATAGAGATTTGAGAATCATGCTTTTGAAGAATTCATCCCACGGCATGACATCCTGAAGCAAGAAAAAGGTTGAGTTTAATTTTAATTTTAAAATTATAAACTCTTAATGATGTTTATATATCTTTTCAGAGTGGGGTACTTTCAGGAGTACTCTTGATAAACTCACATATATAAGTGGGGGATTGTTGAGATATATGTTTTAAAAACATTAATTAATTTCCAAATGTTATTCTCACAATTAAATGGTGTTAATGTGACCATTATTCATTTCCTAAAAGAATGAATTTATTTTGTTTTAATGCCAAAAACCATTTTCAAATTGAGTGGGATAATGAAGCTAATTAACATCTTAATAATGTCCTTCATTTACTCATATTTATTTCCTTGGATATTAAAATAAAATCAATTTTTTTTTATGAAAAGTGTTAGAGGAGTTGTAGAACATTTTCTTATGAGAGAGTTTTTCATTTATGTTTCGGTGCTAAAAAGAACTTGAATAGTTGTTGAAACTTTTTTTAGTAAGAGAGTTTCTTTTATGTCTCTTGGGTTTTCAAATAAAAATGAATGGTTTGTGAGAAAGAAAAAACAAGTGTGTGATCATCCTTGTTTTTTTTTAAAGAGTTTCTGAGCAAGAATGAAGTGTAGAAGTTTCACATCCTCTCACCGTGCAAGAGTGATTGTGAAAGAGATACTGATTTCAGCTGTTTTATCCTGGGGACGACGCGCCATTGAAGAACTGCTTGCACCATCTTGGAAAGAGCCGCGAAACGTCTTAAAGAAAGCGACCTAGTCCGTGACTCAGCCATAATAATTGTTTGTTTGTTTTTTGTTTGATTATGTTGCAGGCATACTTCAATAATTGTTCCAACAGCTTGTCTACTGTCATCAACACAAGGTCTCTTATTCTTCTTAAGCTTTTGACAATGGATGTCACTTTTTTGTTGCTACAAATAAACGGAGAGTGCTAAGGTAATAATAATACAATACTAAATTGAAGACCCTCACATAAGAAAGAAAGGTAAGGAGGGTACCTCATATGACAGAATATCTACCATACTAAATTGAAGATCCTCACATAAAAAAGTAAGGTAAGGAGGGTACCTCATATGAAAGAATATCGGCTGTGTTTTCTTTTTGAGCAGCACAAATTAAGTCCGTTATGACCCCAATGGAGGCCCCGCAACCTGTATGTAAACCATACCTCGTGAAGTTTAGTTTTTTATGAGAAAGTTATTCAACAATCAGAACGGTGTTTAACAATGACCTTGTGAAAAGGAATTTTATACAAAGAAAAAATGGATATAGAGTATGCGGTTGAAAGAGGAGAAACAAAAGGATGAATATATGCAGTAGTTATTTTCGAGCAAATATAAGATGAAAAATACATAGCATCTCAAAATGATGGTGATTCGTGGTATGTATGATCTCTCTACCTTGGTGATTATTTTTAGAATAATAATAGACGAATAACTATAAAACAAAAAACACCATAAACCAAATTCGAAGAAATTATCTTCCTTAGATTATGAACAAGAAAATTATTACAATTTTCTCTTTGTTACACTTACAATCTCTCTAAATAGTGGATAACCTTAAAGTGTTTGTTAACTGTTTGCTAAGCTTGTTTCGACAATAACATATGTGTTTTAGCTATAAGCGAATCCTCCCTATATATAGCTTTCCATCGTACTTAGCCGACAAGGAAAACCAAACCTCTTAGGAATTTATTTCCTAAACTAAGAATACTACCCAATTCATACTTATCCCTAAATTAGAATTTCTTCCTACATAGAGACTCCTTCCTAATATATGATTCTACCCTCAACTTAGATTGAGGTTTACTAAGTTCCCTAAAGGAGTAGGGATGCACCTGTATCATGGGACCTCCCTTTAAGAACTTGAACTCCTGTGAAAGTTGAAAATGAAGGTTAGAGAACTCGAGACTTCCTTTTTCCTTGTTGAACCACTTGGCCTTGCTGGGACTTTGGCCTATACATTCGATTAGAAAAAGCTTCTTTCTCCCCTTGTCGTGTTTTGGTCACTCTTCGCTCTAATACGCAGTATTTCTTAAGTGTTTTATCCTTATAAAATTATAAGTCCTCCACACGTGGTAAGATGATAGAGTCCTCTCCATCATCATCTAGTAATGGTGGCTCAAACAACTTCAAGTATTCTACATTAATAACCAAGTACATTCCTAGATAAGGTGGGAAATCCAGAAGAAAGGCGTTGTCACCAATCAGATCGAGAATACGAAACGATACATATATCAATGGATTCAATTTCTTACCCTCCCCCTTCAATCGTTCTTTACATAATTTAACCTTACCAAGTCACCAACACCGAAATTACAAGGCACTAGATGTTTGTCATGTTAATTTTGCTTTGTATTTGGAACGTGACTTATTTAATTGTGCTTCAACAATCGCGTGAATCTGAAATAAGTTTTCCAAGAAATACGGTGCCTACCCCCCCCCCCCCCCCCCACACACACACACACACATATACACACACACTATCCCAACCTCAATGAGGTGTCGCTAGAAAATACTAGGTCGAAAGGGCCAGGTGGTAAGTAACCATAACACGTATGGAAGGAAAATTTCCCCAAATATCTGTGAACTAATATATTGAAAGAAAATTGAAGATATGTCAGACTCTCATCCCAAGTTTTTGGATGCTTGGAATATATCCCATTAACATGTGAACCATAGTACGGTTTGACCATTTCAGTCTATCTCTTTGTTTGAGTATGAAAAGTTGTACTCTTCTTCAACCTAGTGCCCATCATCTTCCATAAAGAATCCCAAAAATGACTAAGGAACTGACTATCCTTATCAGAAATAATTGAAGTAGGTAAACCAAAATGCTTCCACACATGCTCAAAGAAGAACTGTTACACGAAGTAGGTAAGCTGTTTCATTACTACTTCCTTGAATCTTTTCCACGACAGTGATCCCTTACCTAGGTTTTGTCTTTGATAAGCTTTTCACCATATTAGAGCATGCTTTTGTAGCTTCAATACCGCGAAGGCAACCTTTTCCTTTGATCCATCCTCAAAGAAAGAAAAATAAGCCTCCATACTTTCTACCCAATGATCCAATTTTTCAACATCGACACTCCCATCGTAAAGTGGAATATCAACACGCAAATCAATTTTTCATATTTTTAATATGAAGTTTGATTGATATAGAATTTTTAACACTACAAGAAAACATGGCTTTGATAGTTTTTGCGACAAAGAAAATTTCATTGCTGAAGCTTAGTTATTGTGACCAAGATAAATTTTGTCGCTGTTGTTAGATTTTCTGCGACGAGACTTGGGTTTCGTCACTCATAAGCTTTTAGTGACCTCGTTTAGAGACAAAATAATGTCTAGTCACTAATAAATTTTTTGTGATTATATATTTTTGTCACCATTTAATTCTATTGTGATGATGATGAAAAATTGACATAAAATCTTTTACGTGATAATCTATAAATTTCGTTACAAAAGAAAAATTTATATTGACAAAATTAATTTGTCACTAACTAATTTTATAGTGACGAAACTAACAGCTTGACACTATATTTATTTTTAGTGACCATCAGCTTGTTTGGTTGCAAATATTTTTTATAGTAACAACTTATAAACATCACAAGAAATAACATTTGTAACGAACTAAATTTTGTCGCTTTAGTCATTTCGTTGACACTATAACTTCACCGCAGTTCATGATTTCAGTGATTACTGAAATATTGACGCAAAAAATTCTTTATGGTGACAAAAAAAATACACAACGCGTAATTTAGAATGTATTTTTGGTAACAATACTTTTTATCATGTAAAATATAATATTATAACAAACTCCCGAACCCGTTGGACTGTCTGGTTGAACTATGTGAACCAGACGGTTCGACTAGCTAACCTGTATAGAGTGAGTATATTCATTCATGGTAACTATTTATAAATTTAGATAAAATTATGCAAAACTGAATACAACTGGATAGGATTTATTGATAACCAGTCATGACCAATACATAGATAAATCAATTATGGTGATTATATTCAGTCATCATGACTATGATTTAGCGACTTTGATGAAATTATGTGAAGTTAAATTCAATTAGATCATATTTTTTGATAATTTGTCAAGATGAGTATGATCTAGTAATGTTGGATGAAAATTGAGCACAATTGGATTGAACTAGATGAAAATCAATGGATAAAACAATCATATATATGGAGTATATTTGACTATTATTTGGAGATTTTGATGAAATTATATAGAATTGAGTACAGATGGATTGATTTGTTGATTATCAATCATTGCGAGTATGATCCAGTAATGTTGACTAATCTAGTTGTATTGATAGAATTAAGTAAAACAGAGTTAAATTGTATTGAGTTTATTTGATAATTAGTCAAGGAAAGTGTGATCTACTAACTTTATTGACTATGATTAAAATAAATTAGATGATTTTAGTCATCTAATCAGTCATATCGAGCATTACCTAATTATTTTGACGGAATGAAATAAAATTGTATTAAATTTTATTGAGTTTATGATAATCGGTCAAGGTAAGTATGATATACAAATGGTAGCAGAAAATTGAGTACAATTGAAATCTTTAAATTATATCATTGGAAGGATAACTACTCTAAAGTACATGTTTAACTATATAGATCAATTTTATTTGTGCTTCTCAATTCCTAAGAGAAGTCTATAAACCCCACCCTAAGTTAAAGAAAGAACCAGGTATCGAAGGCTCAACTTATACACAACTACTACTCAGAGAGTAAGAGATGAACTATAGATACACGTAAGGTTCTCCTCGTACATGGATGCCAGGGCTTTGGTTAGATCTCACGCAAGTCGTTTCCATAGATATCGAATTCATTGTTCTAATTCGTATATATAGTTCTCGATTTCAGTTTCTCGTTAGATTCTTTCTGATTTTATTTTAATATTTAGATTATTAGATCAGTAACAATTACTAGATTCATTATCATTATTTGGATTTGTTTTCATTAGTTGGATTCTTCCTCATTATTTTGATTAATTTTCATTATTCGAATTAATTCTCATTCTTATAATTTCTTTGGTTATTTCTGGATCGATAATAATTATAGATTATTCTCACTGTTTATTATATAATATATCATAGTTATTGGGATGAAGGTCCATAATGATTCTTCATTTTCATTTGATCTTATTGAAATATTGAATAAGGATTCCAAATTCATCGATTCAAATTCATCCGACTCCAAGATACATCAAATCTCATTCTATATGCTTAGTTTGCTCTCTTTGGAACCTACTGCTCTTAATCCGTATGACAATTCGAAGACAAATATCCACCGTTCAATAAATTATTGAATTTTATAATCCGTATGACTACCGCATAGAGTGAGATCATCCGTCAATAACCTTTACCAAAAACCCTTTTGTTTTCTCTCACTTCATTTTTCCTCTCTCGTATCTCTTTCTCATTCTCAAATCCCAAGCTCTCCCGAGTCCCTCCATCACTCACCTTGGAAAGAAAAAACAAAAAAACAATAACAAACAACTCACAGGAACAACCATCCTCTATCACTCCCTCAATACCACCATTGTAGTCTTTTCTCTATCTCACTCTGAAACGTCGTCCGATTCTTCTCCAGCCAGCAAAGTCCGTCTTCACCAATCGACCGACTTCAAGCCCAATCGCAACAATAATTTGACTAATTCAGGACAGATGTAGGTAAGTTTTCTACAAATTTCAGGTTTCAATTTTTTTTTTTTTTTACTAATTAGGGGTTTGATTTCTAAATTTTGTCTCATCTTCTGTTAAGTTCTTCCTTAGGGTTTTGATTTCTACTTTTTGTTTACTCTTCTGCCGATTTCTTCCTTAGGGTTTTGATTTCTTATTAGGATGCTGATTTCTTCCTTAGGGTCTTGATTTCTAATTAGGATGTCGATTTCTAAGAAAGGTTTTGATTTCTCTATGACACCTGTATGTAGAATTAAAATTATCTATGTTTGACAAGATAAGAAAGTAAAGATACTGAGAAAAAATGCTTCTTCAAAGGTTTTAGGGTAGAGATAGAGAGAGAGACAGAGTTTCACTCAGAACCGGAGGAAGAAGACACATCTAAATCGAGGAGCCTTTGCAGTTCCTTTGCTTACCAAGAAGATTATCAAGAAGCGGGTCAAGGCTTTCAAGAGGCCACACAGTGACAGATACCATCGTGTCGGGGAAAGCTGGAGACGTCCTAAGGGTATTGATTCTCGTGTGAGGCGAAAGTTCAAGGGTGTTACTTTGATGCCCAACATTTGTTACGGTTCATACAAGAAGACCCGTCACTTCCTACATGGTTTCAAGAAATTTATTGTGCACAATGTCAAGGAGATCGAATTGTTGATGATGCACAACAGGGCTTAGTGTGCTGAGATTGCATACAACATTTCTACAAGAAAGATGAAGGATATCGTTGAGCGTGCAGCACAGTTGGATGTCTGTGTTATCAACAAGACATCTACGTTACGCAGCCAGGAAGACGAGTAAATGTGATCAAAGTTGTTTAATAGTGACCTTGTTTACTTCCTCGGGCCTTGTTTAGCTGAACTCCAGCTTTGTTCAATTTAAGAATAGTATTGTTGCTTTAGTATTTTAGTTCTTAAAACTTCAGTATACTTTATTTTGTGATTTCTGGATTGGAAGACTTAGTGATATCTTATCTATTAAAAAAAATATACTGGGAAAAATTTATGGTTGAAGCCGGGTTTAGCACACTCATTGCACAAGCAGTTCAACTAACATAGATGACTTGAAGTACTTGTATGAATTCCTTCCCTGATTGAGTATGAGCTTTACTGAAATTTACATTTGTGGATGATTGTTCTTGTCTGTTCAGGTTCAAATCAAGGAAACAACAATTTGACTTTGAAAGGATGGCCACTCACAATAAGTTTTCTGTCGTTTAATTTTTCTTTTCCTACACTTGATTGTTGAACACATATAAATTTAGCTTATTCTCTGAATCATCCATATTCTTAGTTTTTGATGACTAACGCACTTCCAGTTGTACCAAAATGTTCTGAATAGTGACTAAAAAAAGCGATCCATATTTCAATACTAGATATGTTAGTCAACAAACACAATAACTGCGAGAGATATTGGTAACATTCAGTTTGTTTGTTTTATTGGGTTTTTTTAACTGATTTTGTGTAAAAAAAAATTAATTCAGTCCCCAAAAATGGTGAAAGCTCCACCTTCAAAGCCAGCTAAATCTGGTGGTGGTAAACAAAAGAAGGTCTATCGCTGGTACCTATCACTATCATCTTCTGCTAAATGATTGGTTTCTTCTGCTAGTTATTTCTGTTGTGTATGTTTAACATACACTGTAGTATGTGAATTCACTAGTAACTAGATAAGAAAAAGTTATATTAGATAGAGCTGTGATTTATAAGTTCATACCCCCCCATCTGGCAAGAAGGGCGAGGAGCCAATTCCTTTGCCCGTAGATTAGTGTATTAAAACTTAAAGTTGAACATTGATTTGGTTTCCATTTTCAGAACGAGTTCATCTGGAAACTTCTCAACAGATGTTAACTGAAGTTCTTTGAGGAATCAATTGGTATGTATACAATACTGATGTTTTATTTATGTTTGTTAGTTGTCGTGGGCACGATTAAGCGCAAACTCGACATTCTATATTACCTAATTTATACACGAATTTGATTGTTATTTTCATTAATGACCACACCCTCGTGAATTTTAAGCTCATCGTCTGTCTGTGTTCCAGTAACTCTCGTGCTTGTTTAAAGACCAACCATTAGTTTTGCACCTTCATGTGATGTTGTGATCACTAGTTTTACTCTTGCTTACCATACATGAAAAACTTTAATTTAGTTCCTTCAACACATTGATGTACTCACTAGTTTCACTCCTTGCTTATATGTACTACTTTTATTTACATTAATTATAGGATAAAATCAATGAGCTATTACAGCATGGCATTGAAGAGGGATATACACCGCCCACTTAGGCAGAAGTATGTGCTGAAGTTTTGAAGAGAAAGCGAAGATGCTGACGTATTACAACCCTTGCTGATTCTGACGGTGAAGCACTTCATGATATGATACAAAAACATGCTGACAGAATTCTATTTCAGAATAAGATGATCAAGAAATTACAAGAAGAAAATGAAAGATTGACACTAAGCATGATCCGTGAACAACAAAATCTGGTAGAGTTGGTCCAAGCAACATTATCTCTGATAGAACAACAAAAATCCTAATGCAAGAGCAACAGTAAAATTTTCACTTGTCAAATGTTTTAGACTTGGCATCATTTTTTCTTATTGGAAGTGTTTATCTATCAGATGTTTTTCGGTTTGGATATTGTTTTAATAGTTTTTAATCAAACTAGTACTGTTAACAATGTTTATTTATTTACATTTGCGCTATGTGTAATAAGTCTCTTGACGACGATGGGATAATCAAGGCTAGTCACTAGAGAAAATTTGGTGACGAATTTGGCATGTTTATATTTTGTTTGGAAATAGTTATGGGGAGGGTAGGGTTGTGCTTGTAATAATTTCTTGAGACGGGTGATTTCGTCGGTGAAATTGTTTTGGAGATAATGATATTCGTTATTGAAATCACCATATAGAGACAATTCTAATTGGTCGTTAAACGATTTTTTAGAGACAACTTATTTTTGTCATTCATTTTTTATTCTGAGACAAAAATTATTTCGCTGCTAAACAATAATTTTTTAGAGACAAAACAAATTTCGCTGCTAAAACTTTTTATGTGAGTAATTTTTTTGCTCGCTATAAATGTATTCTGAGACGAAAAAATTTTGTTGCTATATTATTTTTAAGTGATAAAATAATTTCCTCACCAAAAATACATAGAGTGACAAAAAATTTAATCACAAAATTAGTAAATAGTGTCAATTTTATTTGCTAACCAAAAGATATTTTTGGTGACAAATAAACTAAAGTCGCTAATTAAAAAATTCGGTGACGATTTCTTAAGGTCGTCACAGAACAATTTCAACGACTCGCTATAGGTGACGAAACTTTTTGTGCTGCTGAATTCTTTTGGCAACGAAGAAATTGGTTTTTGTGACACAATGTTTTGCCATTAAAAGCGACTTTTCTTGTAGTGTAATAAACTGACCTTTTATTTCCTCTTCGTCCTCATCTTCTTCTTCCTCGTCCTCATCTTCCGAAACACTAGTTGAAGAGGTTGTTCTTTTCTTCTTCTTCGACTTGGATGTATGAGAACGAATATATTTAATCAATTCGTTAAGGGTAGTTTGAATAGGTTTCATGTTTGATTATAGTGTAGCCGCCTTTTCTTCCATAATTTGTGGTTCACTATGCTTAAGATCATCATCTGACTTAGTCATCCTTGTTCTCGTAACGTCTTCTTGCTTCTTGAGTAACTCACCAACATCTTTGTAGAGAGATCTAGTGAAAACCATAAACCACAGGAATCCTCCCTAAAGAAACTAACCTCGTTCTAAATTCCAACTTGGTACGTGTGATCTCTTTACCTTGGTTACTTTTCTTATACAGGTGGAATTCAAAATAATAATAGACGAATAACTAGAAAACAGAAAACATGAGAAACCATATTTGAAGAAATTATCTTCTCTAGATTATGAACAATAAAACCATTACAATTTTCTCTCTGTTACGCTCATAATCTCTCTAAAGGGTGGATAACCTTAAACTGTTTGCAAAGCTTTTCTTGACGATAACATAGGTATTCCTTTTTCGCAAGCAAGAGATTCTCTTTCTGAAGGAAATTTCTCTAGGTTTGTGTTTTATCTATAAGCCAAACCTCCTTATATATTGCCTTCCACCGTACTTAGCCGACAAGGAAAACAAAACCTCTTAGGAATCTATTTCTTCCTACATAGAGACTCCTTCCTGACATAAGATTCTACCCTCAACTGAGCTTGAGGTTTAGTAAATTCTCTAGAAGAGTAAGAATACACCTTATTAATTTGACCTTAAATTAAATTTCAAATAACATGTATGAACTATCACATATTGCACTTATATTAACTAGGTGACACAAAAATATGGATTCTGGACTGCAGGAAGTGAATCTTTTCCATGACAATGATCTCCTACCTAGGTTTTGTCTTTGATAAGCTTTTCCCCATGTTAGAGCATACTTTTGTAGCTTCAATACCACAAAATCAACCTTTTCATTTGAACCATCCTCAAAGAAAGAAAAATACATCTCTAGCCTTTCTACCCAATGATCCAATTTTTCAACATTGATACTCCCATCGTAAAGTGGAAATCAACACGTAAATCAATGTTTTAGATTTTTACCATGAAGTTTGGTTTATGTAGAATTTTTAAGAAACTCACATTTTCCTCCTCTTCGTCCTAATATTCTTTTTCTTCCTCGTCCCTATCTTCCGAAACCCTAGCTGAAGACGTAGTCCTTTTCTTCGTCTTCGACTTGGGTGTATGAGAATGAATACATTTAGTCAATTCGTTAAGGGTAGTTTGAATCTACTTCATGTTTGTTTGTAGCGTAGCCACCTTTTCTTCCATAATTTGTGGTTCACTATGATTAAGATCATCATCTGAATTAGTCATCCTTGTTCTCCTAACATTTTCTTGCTTCTTGAGTACCTTACCAACATTTTTGTAGAGAGATCTAGTGAAAACCATAAACCAACGGAATCCTCTCTAAAGAAACTAACCTCGTTCTTGATGCCAACTTGGTACGTGTGATCTCTTTACCTTGGTTACTTTTCTTATAGAGGCGGAATTCAGAATAATAATAGACGAATAACTAGAAAACAGAAAACATCAGAAACCATATTTGAAGAAATTATCTTCTCTAGATTATGAACAATAAAACCATTACAATTTTCTCTTTGTTACGCTCATAATCTCTCTAAAGGATGGATAACGTTAAACTGTTTGCGAAGCTTTTCTTGACGATAACATACGTATTTCTTGTTCGCAAGCAAGAGATTCTCTTTGTGAAGGAAATTTCTCAATGTTCTGCAGCGAAATGAAATTATTTTATATACCAAGGAAATATTCTTTCGAGGAAGAGCATAGTTTCGATAACTGAATTGGAAAAAACTATATTTTGAATAGTTCAATGGAAGCACACGCTAACTTACTTGGTATGTCAACAAGGTCTCCAATATTGCTTCTGAATTTTTTTCTCCTGCATCAATTAAGATAAAGTTGTGAGTGTAAAGTCCATACTTAGAATTGCACAGGTTGTTATTGCAGGCACTGTGCACTTATTTCAGTGACAATCTGTACTTACTTGAGAGGCAATACTCATTATACGTATTCAAAGGCATTCTGACCAAGTTGCAGGCAATCGTAGTGTTTGTAAAAATTATCATCATAGTTTTTCACTTGCAAATTTCATATCGGTATATCACAGAGTGATAATCTTTCAATTGCAAGTTCCATATCACAGGCTAAATATGGTCTTTTCTGAAAGTTCTGTATCATAGAAGCATTTTCTTTCTTAACTGATTTGACGCTCCACCTAATAGTACCATAGCCAACCCAACATTACACAAGCTAGCCTCCTATTTCGTCTATTCAGAATCACTGAAAGCAAAACATAAACAAGATACTAATTCGAATTTTTTTTACCGTTTAAATCAATTGGCCTCAAAACCATCTCTCTAGAAAAGCCGATCCTGATGAAGCCTGAAATCAATTGGGAGGAAGGCCCCGCAGATGAACTTGCCTAAGACAAGATCAAAACACAATTAATGTTAGACAAGGTCACAAGATTAAATATGTATATTCTATAAACCTGAACCGAACAATCAACCAGTTGATCATACCCCTGGTACCAAGCCATAACGATCAAAGTCGAAGCGCGAGCCTATTAATGGAGAAAATTCAAAAAAGCAACAAATGGTACCATATAGATGCGGCCATAAATTGGAGAGTGTTGACCAATTATGAATTTCTGTATTGAATAGATTCATTCTTTACTTCAAAATAAGCATATTTCAAGAAGCAATTATACACATGGGACAATTCTATCTCGACAGCCTTGTGATGCAACGAGGTTGCGTCGAAATCTATGCAAGGGTGGATCTAAGACAACTTCTGAGGCCCGTATACATATTATGAATTGGCCTAAAAGGTTGATTTTTTATACCTCTCCTAAATCACCACTATATTGGTGTCTCCTTGGACCTGCAGCTGAACATCCTCCACCAGTATTTCCCCAGTCAAAACCATCTGGATCTGAATCAGAATCCTGCGATAAAATTAAGACAAAAAAACAAACATTTGATTTATAAATGAAGTCATGAAACAATTGCAGGAAACCAATTTCACATATATGACGAGTTTTTAGACCCGCACAAGGCAAATCTGATAGCCTATGTTGTCAAAGGCGAGATAGTCGCGCTAGGGGTGCCTAGATAATAAAACGCACAACGCGCAAAATTCTGAGCAATTCTCTTGCTCTTTTCTGGGCAGGCGTGCCTAGGCGAAAGGTGAGGTGAGGCGAAGAGCATGGCACCTCACCTAGCACCTGACACATCATAGTGACAACCAATTGGAAATTTGATTTCAAAAGAAGCCCTTTAATCGAGTACCAAATTTACTCATTTTGCTGACTTACTTCACCCAATTGGTGCTTCTCCTGCAACTATGAACCTTCTACATGACACAAGAAAATGGCCGTTCCCGTTTGATAATTCAGTCTAAGTGTCTGTATGCAGCTTAAATTGTTCATGTGGTGCTCTACCACTCTCTCGAATCGGTATACTTCAACCGTTTAAGGTATAACCCCTGTAAATAATTCGAGCATCCTCTGAGGTAATGATGTTTGAAACCTTAAATCAGTTGCTACTCCGAACTGCAATTGGGGATGGGTTCATCCTAAATCTACTATTTAGTTAAATCATTAGTCTTAGCTTGGTAGATGTCTACGGCAACAGCGTTGGTTTTAAACTTTGTCCATTTGGAGAAAGATTGACATTAAAAGATGCATTTTTGATTGTTAAAGTACAAACAGCTTTAGGGAAAAAACCAGAGGTTGCTTGTACAAGCCTGCTCACATTTAACGTTAAGCTCTTTATAGAACATTGACTTCGGTCAAAACTGGTTGACTGGTCTTTCCCGGATCGGACTCGGATTATATACCCAAGGGCAATATAGTATATCTACTCCCTTACTCTCCAAAATCACAATTTCAGTATATCTTCTTCCTTCACGCCACATAAAAAGAACACGAACCCTAAATTTCTTTCGTAATCATCAAAAAAAAGTTTAAGAAGAGGATTCCGATTCCAATCAGAACAAGGTTGCAGTATTTAAGGTAATAATCAATCTGCTCTTTCAATTCGGTACTCTATAAATAGATTCTATTGGTTCTTCTTTAGGGTTTTGATTTTTTCTAATAAATAGATCATGAAATTGAGCATCTTGTATTATTGTACAAACTGTACAGAGATTGAATTCATCTTTCGTGAATTGAGATTTTTGTTTTGGGGGTTTTGTTTTTTAGGGTATAATATAGTTCGATTGAAATTGATCAAGTCGGAGTAGTGGTTAATTTGTTCGTCTCTAGTTTACGTTGATTGAGGTGAATTTATGATTAGTTTTTCAGTGGTTTTTTCATTAGTTTGTGTGGATTGTTGGATTTGTGATTGAGTAGTTGCTGTTGTTGTAGGTGGATTGATGCTGGATGGCAACATTTGAGGGGAAGAAGGGTGTTACATTGTCGAATATGGATAAAGGAAATAAGAAGTTTCAGTTTACTGAGGATGATGATGGAGATGGTGGTTTGAATGATTTTTGGAAAATTAGGTATGAAGAAGAATGGAAGATTTCTAGTCCGGTTAGGACTACAAGTTCTGCTACTGCGAAACAAAACTATGAGTATGCGGATGATGAGCCTGCTGAAAAAGTTGTAGAAGAAGAAGATTTTGTTGATACAGGGTATGATAATGCGAAAGATGATCGGTATCGTTATAACTCATTGCAGATGCAGACAACCCAACCAGATGTGAATTTGAAGAATGTGTTTGGTGGGATAGTTGCGATATTGACTGGTCAGAATAAGGGTCAGAGTACAAATAATGGTGATGATTTTGTTGAAGTTGGAGATCAGTTGGATAGCAGTTTGCCTATAAAGTATCCTATTGTTAAGGATATTTGTGGTAGTGTTTACCAGAATGTATTCTCTCCAAGTGCTCCTCCACTTCTTAATCCATTAGCTGCTTGTAAAGAAGTGTTGGATGCGGAACCACCAGAGTGGGTTCCAGATAGTGCTGCTACTAAATGCATGAAGTGTGATTGTTCCTTTACAGCGCTTACTCGTGGCAGGCATCATTGTCGTTTTTGTGGAGGAATATTTTGTAGAGCATGCTCCAAGGGGAGGTGCTTGTTGCCTATTAAGTTCAGGGAGAGGAGTCCCCAGAGGGTGTGTGACACTTGCTTTGACAAACTCGAACCTCTACAATTCTTTTGGGTAAACACCATAAGCAACGCGTCCCAGATCGCTAAGCATGACGTGACGGACTGGACTTGCACAAGAGGGTGGTTGAATATGCCCATTGGTCTTTCCATGAAATATGAGATTTACAAGTCCTGCAATACTCTGAAGAGTTAGTGCCAGGTACCCATCTCAACTTCCTATTTACGTCTGATATTTTATTTCATAGTTCCAATGTGACTTTTCCTGTTCATGGGAACGCCTTGATTTAGGAATTAAGTTAGCAGCACCTTCACTGTACCACCATGATGAAGTGTTTACTTTACATTGAAGTAGTGAGACAACTTTGTGTTGTCTGGAAACCGTATGCATCTGCTTAACACTTTTTTGTAACTATTTTCTTAGACATATCTAGTTTCATCCATGCAATTCAAACCTTACGTGGCCATTTGAGTTTATTGAGTTACTCTTGAAATGGACAGGATGCTAGATTGAAACCTGAGAGATCCATGCCTTCAGCAGTCCTTAAAGGTGCTAAAGACTTGGCCATTTAGAAATTAAGCTCGCAGCGACTTCACTATACCGCCATATTGAGATGTTTTATCACAATAATTATGTTTTCTGAAGTAGGGAGATAATGTTATGTTTTCGGAATGCATATGCATATCACTATTTTAACAATTCTTGGAAATAGTTCAAGTTGCATCCACACAATGCAAAACTTATCTGGCAATTTAAGTTTACTAAATTACTCTTAAATGGACAGGCTGCTAGATTGAAACCTGAGAGATCAATGCCTTCAGCAGTCCTTAAAGGTGCTAAAGGCTTAGCCATTTTAACTGTTGCAAAAGCTGGAATGCTTCTTACGTACAAAATTGGTACCGGTTTGGTAGTTGCTCGGAGAGTGGATGGATCGTGGTCTGCACCTTCTGCTATAGCATCTGTTGGTTTGGGGTGGGGTGTTCAGGTAACAAACTTTTGTCGCGTATTTGTGGTTTGTCTAATCCAAGGTTCCGTTAACCTGCACGTTTTCTGGTTGCCAAGTAAACATATACCACACATCTACTCAGGGTAAGGGTTCAAAACCCAAATGTTTGAGGGACAGGGACCTGTGATGGTTTTGAACCTATGAGCCTTGAGTGGTTGTGGGTGTGATATTGTCAAATTGTGTATTCATATTTCTTAGGCCCACTAAGATTCTTGGAACTCCAAACATCCTAGATTATTGACTTTTAACCTTCGATGTGAAACAGGCCGGTGGTGAGCTCACAGATTTTATTATCGTTCTCCATGATCACAAGGCTGTAAATGTGTTTTGTAGCCGAATGCATTTTGCTTTGGGAGCTGGTCGTAGTGCTGCAGCAGGACCTGTAGGGAGAGTGCTTGAAGCTGATCTTCGAGCTGGAGATAGAGGATCTGGCATGTGCTATACTTATAGTTGCAGCAAGGGTAAGACCCAATCTTACTAAGTTTCATTTTCTTGCCAGATGAATTGATTGGTTTTTCCAAAGTGATATGTCATTTTTATCTGATACTGTGTTGTAAAACAAAACAGGTGCTTTCTTAGGAGTTTCACTTGAAGGGAATATAATCACGACAAGAATGGATACCAACCTAGAGTTTTACGGTGATCCCTATCTCACCACGACTGATATTCTTCATGGGACAGTAGAAAGACCCAGGGCTGCAGACCCTCTGTACTCTGCCCTCGACAATCTCTTCTCGAAGCTATGGTAGCTGCATTGAAATACACTTTTAAATAGAACATAAATTTTTTCTGGTCTTCTCTTAATGTACATATTTTAGTCTTTCCTCCAAACTTGACTCTATGTTTATGTAGTTCTCCCAGTAACTGTAAATACCATCATGTCCAAATTGTGGGTGATGGCCTTCCCGACCATCCCTGCTGCCTACTTAAAAATGCTCTTCCTCAAAATGTCTGTACAGTGTATTAGTTAATCCAAGGATTTATTTTTTATTTTATTTGTCATGGGTGGTTGAAAACGCATGTAGTGAATTCTGTAAAAACTAGTAGCTTGGTGCACATTTATTAACCTAACCATCTGCAAGTCATTTATAGCCTGTTTGGTAGAAGTAGTTTTCACAATTCAGAGATTACTTTTTTGCCCTTAGAATTTATCTTTTGAAATTTAGAAAGGCGGTTTGAGAACGTAATTTCAAAATGACTTTAAAAGTAAAAAAAATAAACTTTTCGTAAAGCAAAGTGTTATTACTTTGACTTATTCTGCTTCTGGTATCCAAACCTAATTTCTGTTTCTTGTATAACTTTCGATTTTTAGACTCATCAAGTTCATTACTTCTCAATATCATCACTTCATCAAAGCATGTCGACAAAGTTTTCATCTAGAATCTATAGGGGTTATGCCAGGTGTAACAAAACTGTGAAACAAAAACACTCTGTAATGCACTCAAGAGTGTGGAGATATGAGACTGATAGCTGATTATTCTGTGGGAACATTGGTGGAGTGGTTGGGACCAAACAATTGGCTTTTGACATGACACTGATCAGCCTATTTGTCTGCCAAGTGTTGCGTTATTATGCAGGATTTGTGAACATTAAGAAAGAAAAATTGTAAGAGAAGAGTCAAATCAAAGTACCACCATTGGTCCATGAGATTTGATGAAATGAAGTCAAAAAGTATTGGGAATTTCTTCTTTTTCAAAATGCAGACAACCACTAAAACAATCCCACCAGTACTTCCACCCATCAATGGCAAAATCCCACTGACATGGTCCATGGGAAAAGTGAAGTTGCACATTTGCTAGTTTTTGAATCTGGATTCTAGAATGATCTCATATAGAATTGTTGGTGAGGTTTCTAAAGTTATATAAACCCTGCCCATTGCATTGCTTTTAGTCCATATCTCAAAGTCTCATCATATACTGAATAAACACATTCCTCTGAACCCTGAATTTTGAATTCTTTTGTTAGCAATGGCGAGATCGAGATTGGTAGCGGTTGTGTTTATTGTATTGCTATGTATGGAACTTACTTTTGCTGCAAGATCATATGTTAAGAATAAAGGTCCTAATTCTCATGGTAGTCATGGTGGTGGAGGTGGTGGAGGAAGTGGAGGTGGAGGTGGTAGTGGTAGTGGGGTAGGAGATGGTGGTGCATCAGGGTATGGTTCTGGTTATGGAAAAGGAGGTGGAGAAGGTTATGGTGGTGGTGGGGAAGGAGGAGAAGGTTATGGAAGAGGTGGAGGTGGGGGTGGGGGAAGTGGAGGTGGTGGTGGTAGTGCGGTGGGAGGTGGTGCATCAGGGTATGGTTCTGGTTATGGAAAAGGTGGTGGAGAAGGTTATGGTGGTGGTGGTGAAGGAGGAGAGGGTTATGGAAGTGGTGGAGGTGGAGGAGGAGGTAGTGGGTCTGGATATGGAACTGGGGCTTCTGGCAGAGGATCGGGATACGGTTCTGGTAGTGGTTACGGGTCAGGTTACGGGTCTGGAGGAGGATCTGCTGGTGGTGGCGGTGGAGGTAGTGGAGGGGGCGGTGGTGGTGGTAGTGGAGGAGGTTCCGGAGGTGGGAATGGAAGCGGCTACGGATCTGGATATGGGTCTGGCAGTGGAGGTGGGTCTGGATACGGGAAAGGAGGCGGTGGCGGCGGTGGTGGTGGCGGCGGCGGCGGTGGTGGTGGAGGATCTGGCAGTGGTTCGGGTTATGGAAGTGGATCAGGCTATGGATCGGGACATGGTCGTGGGGGACATCATGAATCCCCTTAAGTGACATTATAGTAATTAGTTAATAAGCACCTATACTCGACTTATTGAGCTTACTCTTATTCCAGTGTCGTCTTATTTTTGTCTCTAAATTCTCTACATTTTACTCTACACATATTGTATTTGAAATCAAAGCTCAGCTTGCCTTGTACTCATATATGCTTAGTTGCAATTAGAATAAAACTTGATAGTCTACTAGTACATGCATTGTTATGGGAGGATATTTGGACTGAATGTTTCAACCTGAATGTACTCCACCCAACATTCAGTTGGAAACTATACCAAGAAGCCGATAACGTGTTTTATTTTAAGAATCTAGGGAAAATAATGTATCAATGGTCAGTTTCGTTGAGTAAACATATCTTATTATAGATTTATACGATTAAGCGGAAGCGGGTATCGGTAAATACCTTGTTGTTGAACTCCGATTAGCAAGAACAAGGAACACAAATAACAGCAGCAGCAACAACGTTTTCAACTCGACGATCAGCAGGTGCTACAATCACCAAAAATGACCACAAACTTGATTCACAGGCTACGAACTTGAAACCTTTATCTTCTTATGGTAACTCTTTTTATGGTTAGAGTTACCACTTTTCTAATGGTAAAACTTTTATGTGATATTGGTGGGATCACGTAACATCTACACATATGTTAGAGATTCTTATATAGGGTCCAAAACCTAAAGGTATATGGAACGCTATCGGACTTGCCACATACATATGGGCGACCATATTCGGGTCCAGCCCGAATATCTAACATCTCCCACTCGTACATAGTGTGTGTGCATTGTACTAGAAGAAAGAAAAGTTCATATTAGTAAATAGCCCGTGCGACTGTCGAGATACCTGCATTTTGGGAGCTCCAGACTAGCAGCTCGATATGAGTCAGCATAGAGACATCAACCCTTTAACAAAAATGTTTGTATCTCGTAGTATCCTAGGTCCATAAAAATCTCATTGGTCTAGACTACTCTAATCCCTCGTAGAGCTAGTCTCACCCTCATGCTAGTTTCTTGTAAATACATTCACACTTGTGTTGCAAATCCAACAAGGCAACTCAAGTTGTCGACTGTGAATATAAAAAATTTATGAGTTTGATGACCTTCCTCTCTCCCTATTGTCATGAAGTTTCAGAATCAGCTGCTTTCCTAGATATGTACCTTTTTAAGCCGGATCATCCATGGCCATAAGACACATACTAAGGTAGCAATCATCGAATCTTTACTTAATAACAAAGTCAAAAGTCATAAGGTTACTTGTGTATATTCTAATTATCATAGGACTCACATGGTGAGAAAAGCATGGAACCATTTTCACGCCTCCGTAGTGGTCACAAGCATGCATAATATAAAAATGCGCTAGAGCAGAGTTTTACTTGTCTATACAAGTATATGTCACAAACTATTACACTCTACAAATCTTGACTTAGTCGCAACTCTTGCGCCTAATACGAAATTTCTAACTGCTCGCTTTCAACAAGCGTCATGAAAGAGATTTCTCATTTGGCTATCCTTTAAGGTATGATGAACAGTAGGTACATTCATCATCGATCTTCACTATAGAGATCTCATCTTGGTATTTCCAAGGCGATGCTTCATCTCATCTTTGCTCGCTCTCCTTAGCGCCAAAAGGTGACTGCTTATGTGAGTAAGCCAGTCCATACCTGGTGACATATCAATCAAGTTTTGACATAATGCATTCTTTATGCACCAATGTCAGCGTGTATATCCTTGTCCATAAGTAAATAATTAATCACAACAATGATTCATTATCAAATTGTATTGATTATTAATAAATATCCATAAAACATATGCATATAAGATCATCATGTCTTAAAAATAAAATGAAATAAATATAGAGACATCCATTACCACCTACGTAAACCTAACACTCTAACATAAGACAAGAAAACATTTCTTGGTATAGGTTTAGTAAGGGGATCAACTATCATCAACTCTGTAGGAATGTACTCCAAAACTATTTCTTTCTTCGCAAGAGCAGCTCTAATAAAGCAACACCTCCTATCAATGTGCTTAGTCTTTCCATGGTACTTTGGGTCTTTTTCATAAGCAATCATTGATGTGCTATCAGTGTGAATTTTCAACGCATCAGTAGCGTGAGTGACAAATTCAAATCTCTCAAAGAACCTCCTTAACCAATTAGATTATTGTACTGCAGTTTGGAAAGCTATAAACTCAGATTTCATTGATGACATAGCGACAATTGACTGTTTCTTACTACTCCATGTGATGGCCCCGCCATTTAGCAACAAAGCATACCCTGATGTGCATTTTTTCTCTCCTATTTCGCCATTTCAGTTAGCATCACATAACCACTAAGACGTAGATATGAATCCTTATAGCATAGCAGGAGGTCGCTCGTCCCTTTGAGATACCTCAGTATCCTCTTGATTGCTTTCCAGTGCTCAAAACCGGGATTCGACTGGTACCGACTAACTAATCCAATAACATAGCATATATCAGGCCGAGTACACATCATAGCATACATCAGGCTCCCAATTGCGTTGGAATAGGGTACCTGCGACATTCTTTCTTTCTATTCAGGGGTATCAGGGCACATCTCAAGGCTTAAGTTATGAACTTTAGCAACTGGTGTGTCTATGGGCTTGTTATCTTTCATGTGAAATCGCTCAATCTCAAGAACTCTTTTAATGTATGTCTCTTGTGACATACCCAAAAGTCTTTTTGAACGATCTCTAAGGATCTTAATCCCGAGCACATAACTTGCTTCTCCCATGTCCTTCATCTCAAAAGTTGAGGACAACCACTCTTTTGTGGTGACAAAAATTTCCATGTTACTTCCAGCTATAAGGATATCATCAACATATAAGGACAGGATAAGGAAACCCTTATCGGACCGTTTAACGTACACACAATGGTCTTCCTCTATCATCGTAAACCCATTGGAAACAATGGCTCGATCAAATATTAAATACCATCGTCTAGATGATTGTTTTAGGGCATAAATAGATTTTTGGATCTTGCAAACTTTGAGCTCTTGACCTTTAATCACGAAGCCCTCTGGTTTCTCCATGTAAATTTCCTCATTTAATTCTCCATTAAGAAATGTAGTCTTAACATCCATTTGATGAAGTTCCAAATCCATATGTGCGACAATATCTAGCATAAGGTGTATCGAGGCCATTCTCACCACCGGGGAGAAAGTTTCCTCGTACTCAACACCCTCCTGTTGGGTGTAGCCTTTCGCCACAAGGCGAGCCCTATATCTTTCATCTAAACCATCCGCATTGCGTTTGACTTTGAAAACCGATTTGTTTTCAATAGCGTTGCGCCCTCCCGGGAGGCCAACGTATTGCCACACACCATTAATCCTCATTGATTTTATCTCTTCTTTCGATGCAATAATCCATTTTTCCCTTTTAGAAGATGACATAGCCTCTTTGAAATTCTTAGGCTCTGCGTCATCATGTGAGCAAACCATGAAACTTTCTCCATCAATCTGAAAACGACGACGATGGAATTTTCCAAGTTCGCTTCTCCGAGATTGGGGATCCTGATTCGATGGAGCCAATCCACTATCAGGTGGAAAACTCCCACTTTCCCTAGGAGAACGAGGAATTTCTTCGCTATTCTCAACTAGACGAATTTGTGTGTCTTCTATTGACTCTTCCACTTTCGAGAGACTAAGATCTCCCCCTACCTCGTTCCTTCTAGGAAATCCTATTCTAGGAAATCTTCATCACGTGACTCAATCTCAGTTACACTTCCATCAGGCTGCTCACCAATGAACACATGGCTTTTTAAGTGATCAGAATATCTGATAAAGATATACTTTTTCGCTCGAGGGCCCAGCTTCCCATACCGATGAGAACTGTTGTGTACATAAGCAGCTGAACCCCATGGTCTCAAATTACCCAATTCGAGTTTTCTGCCGGTCCATAATTCATATGGGGTGGAAGGTACTGACTTCGAAGGCACACGATTAAGGACATAGGCAGCATTCATTAACGTATCTCCCCAAAAATAAATTGGAAGATGAGCTTGCGCCATCCTTGACCTAACCATGTCTAACAAAGTACGATTCCTTCTCTCTGCTACATCATTTTGTTGCGGAGTACCAGAAATAGTCAATTGTCTCAGGATCCCTTTTTCCTCACAATACCCTTTGAATAGGTCAGATAAATACTCGTGGCCACGGTCAGTTCTGAGAGCCTTAATGGTCTTAATTATATGATTTTCCACTTCAGATACATAGCGTCTGAAGCAGTCCAATGCTTCTGACTTGTGGGATATCAAGTAAATATGAGCATATCGCGTAAATTCATCTATGAAAGTGATGAAATAAGAGGCTCCATGTCTTTCCTTAACGTTCATTGGGCCACATATATCAGAATGAATTAATTGCAAAGGCTCAGAGTCCCTTTTGGCTGTCCCAAACGGTTTTCTAATGGCTTTACCTGCAATAAAATGTTCACAGGTAGGCAAGGAAACTTTAGCGATGGGCCTAAAAGACCTTCTCTATCTAACCTAATCATCCTTTCTTGCCCTATATGACCTAATCTAGCATTCCAAATCACTGAATCATTATTAACATCTGAGGAAGACGCAATTAATGAAATAGATTTATCATCATCATAACAACTAGAATTGTCAATATCCAAAACCATAAAACCATCCGACATAAAACCAAAACCATAAAACTCAGTTGCCAAGAAAATCTTAACAGAATTACCCTCAAAAAGAAAACTAAAGCCTAGACGCAACATACTATTAACTGAAACTAAATTTCGTCGAATATCTGGAGCATAAAGTACATCATGGAGGATAAAGTGCGCCCTTGTCGCAGTTTTAGCATATAAGTACCGATGCCAAGTACTTCTATGCTAGTTGTGTTCCCCATATAAAATCTCATGCTCCCAGCAGGAACTCGACGATAATCTAGGAACCCATCTCGGTCCCTTGCTACATGGTCGGTTGCTCCCGAATCTTCTTTGGCTCAGTGCATTCACGAGCAAAGTTTCCTTTCTTATCACAGTTAAAGCATTTCAGCTCTCTTTGTCTTTCATACCAGCACGCTTGCCTCTTTTTCGCTTAGGAGCACTGGTAGTGGATGACCCAGATCCATCACGAGAATTCTTAGCAGAAGAACCCTCACCCCTCTTGCGCTTAGACCCATTGGTCTTATGCGAAACAGATTGAGCAGCGAAACCAGAACTGTCAGTCTTAGCATCTTCCAAGCGCTCGACTTCTAGTTCCACATGACGAGAAATATCCTCAAAAGTGCGGACATTGTCATTGTGTGTCATGTTTTGCTTCATCTGATCCCAAGAGTTAGGTAACGAATGAATAAAAGCTTTTACCTGTTGTTCATCTGTCAAGTGATGACCTGCAGCCTCAAGTTTGCGTATCATTGATGAGATTGTCCTTAAATTTTGCTTCATTGTAACATTCGGCTTCTTTTGACAAGTGTCAAACTTCATAGTTAATGCGCGCAACTTAGGCACAAAGATAATTCCAAATTTCTGCCTGACTGCCTCTAGCATGTCATGAGAAAACTGGTGGTTCTCAAACTTGCCAATGAGATCATTGTGCATTGAGTTCAGGATCATATGACGAGCACTGCGACCCTTCTTAATCCATTCCTGGTAATCCTCGAGGTTGCAACGGTGTTGAGCCTTCCTACCCTCCTCAGTCCGAGGCATTCACATGCTCAGTTATTTCCTGCAACCCATAATCATGCAAGAGAAAAACGATCTTTCGTCGCCAGATGTTATAGTTGTCGCCATCAAGTTTTTCTCTCTTGTTCAAATCAGCAATGATGTTCTTGGAAGCCATATAGTCTAACATAGCAGGCGAAAAATAAAAGAAAGGATATTAAACTTATGGCACTATACACATATTCAAAAATAACTTTGTAACATTAATCTAAATAAATAGCAAAACAACATTACAAGTCGCAAGATCGAAAAATCGTCAAACTCCTAATCATATCTCGCGCCACAAGTAATATTTTCCACATCTATTTAATATATGCGCAAGTTAATGGTTTTTGGGAGTTAAACAAACTCAACCAAACAACCTCCCACTCGTTTGTTTTAACATGTTATTCAATCAAAATAATAATTCAGTCAAGCATGTTCTCAAACCAAGAAGATTATCTAACCAATCAACATGTTATCTAGACGCACAACTCAGTAATATATGAATTCAATCCAGTACTATACATGTTGTATATTAAAGAAATTAGACAATCACAACATATAACCATTCACATGTTATCATGGATAAAACAATTAACCATATAATTTCAAAGAAACTCTATCATGTGAGTCTAATTAGGTTCTGAAAATAGTTTTATTGAATCTGGAACGTCGAAAAACCTTAGGGTACCGAAATTGGAGTAGATCCGACAATCACAAATAGAGAAACAAAAGAAGAAAAAAAAAATAACTCGGTCTGAACCGTGAACCGACCGCCGGTCTGAACCGCGAACCGAACCGAGTCGGCGGTCTTAACCGCGAACTGAACCGCCTATCTGAACCGCGAGCTGACCCGCCGGTCTGGGATGGACCGCAATCTAACCCGCTGGTCTGGACCGCGGGTTGAATCGCCGATCTGGACTGGGTTGACTCGCCGATATGGACTGGGTTGGCTCGGTTACTGTTCATCATCTTCTCCAAATTTCCAGCAGCGCACAGACGCGCATGACCAACTTTGGGAGACGACATCTCACTCATACAAGCTCCGATTCAAGCAAATAATATGTCAAATGAAATCTCTTAGAGAGCACTATCTATCTATATTAATTTTAATTAACATGGATCGACATATATACATCAAAAAAATCATCAAACATGATATAAAATTAGAGTTTTACCTATATATTTCAAACCACACCTTCAAACGATACAAAACTTTCCAGGAGATCATTTTAATGAATAATGAACATACCCAATTAAATATTTCAAAAAAAATACCCTTATCAAGATCCGAAATATTTATACATTCATTAATGTTTTTTTTTTTAACCCAACATGATACTATCATGTTATCAGCAACTTTCAAGCACACAAAGCATGTTATTTCAAGCACGAAAGCGCATCAAACCATATCTCATGATACCAATATTATAGATTAATTAAGCGGAAGCGGGTATCGATAAATACCTTGTTGTTGAACTCCGATTAGCAAGAACAAGGAATACAAGTAGCAAAAACAACAACAATGTTTTCAACTCGACGATCAACAGGTGCTACAATCACCAAAGATGAGCACAAACTTGATTCACAGGCTAAGAACTTGAAACCTTTATCTTCTTATGGTAACTCTCTTTATGGTTAGAGTTACCACTTTTCTAATGGTAAAACTTCTGTGTGATATTGGTGGAATCACGTAACATCTACACATATGTTAGAGATGCTTATATAGGGTCCAAACCCTAAAGGTATATGGAACCCTATCGAACTTGCCACATACATATGGGCGACAATATTCGGGTCCAACCCGAATATCTTACATATCTATTTAACCAAATTCTAAATCTTAGATAAACTTTTCCTCCGTTTCATAAAAAGTGATACTTTCATTTTCCGTAAAATGGATGGAGTACGTATAGGATATAACCAATATGTACCTGCACCAGGAACTAACAAACGACATACTTACGGTTGAGCTTATAACAACTCAGAGCATTCTTTTTCTTTATTTTGAAAGCCAAACTCTAGTGTGCGGACTCGAACCTCTGACCTCAAGTATAAAAGTATAAAAGTGTTTCCCAGCCCCTTGCCAGACTGGGCTAACCCTAGTCGGTTAGTTCTGCCTTATTAGCTCGAAGTATGCAAGAAACTACCGCACCACAGTCCATATGTGTGCAGATTCCCTGCTAATAGTCTAGCCGGCTGAAAAATTGAACAAAACGCCAAAACAAAGAAACCCTAACTTCATCCAGAAGATAATGAAGAAAAGAAGGTGACTTCAAAAAAGCTATTCTCTAGTCCAAACACAGTATCCTAACTCCTCAGCTTCGAGACCATCCCCTCTCGCCGGAAGTTTGATTCTAGTTATGGAAAAGGAGGTGGAGAAGGTTATGGTGGTGGTGGTGAAGGAGGAGAGGGTTATTGAAGTGGGGGAGGTGGAGGAGGAGGTAGTGGGTCTGGATATGGGACCGGGGTTTCTGGTAGAGGATATGGATACGGTTCTGGTAGTGGTTACGGGTCAGGTTATGGGTCTGGAGAAGGATCTGGAGGTGGTGGAGGTGGTGGAGGTGGTGGAGGTAGTGGAGGCGGTGGCGGAGGAGGTAGTGGAGGCAGTGGCGAAGGAGGTAATATATAAAATTAATCATAAAAGTTATACGTCTCAGACCTTTGTGATTCCGAAATAACTTGTCATGTTAATCAGTTGGGTTATTGTGAGGTGACTGATATTACTAAGTTGTTCTTCGGGAGTATAAGTCCGGGGTATCGTTGGTTCCTGTTCAACTTGGTTTATCATAAGACGGAACAAACAGAATAAAGGATAGGCATTTCTGTGGGAAACGGATTTGTTTATAAGTCTTCGACTTTGGGTCATAGCAACTCTTAGTTGTGGGTGATATCATCTAAGGGAATTAAGTGCGTAGAATCCGGCGTGGTTTTGGAGGCGTAAGGAACACGACTGTACCTTAATCGGTGTCAGACTTGTTTAGGGGATCAACTACATTCCATTCCGAAGTTAACCAGTAGTATCCTAGTGTCTGTAGAGGATTAATACAGTGTGGTGTTAAAACTAGACTAGGTCGCGAGATTTTTCTGCATTTGCGGTTTCCTCGTTAATAAAATTTTGGTGTCTGTGTTATTTCTTTTCGGCATTATATTTGTTTATATAATTGAAATATCACAGGTTATGCGTATTTCAATCAATTGTTAAATCCGACCTATTTTTTGGATAAGAATTGATTGACACTTGGATATTGGTCCCGTTCAAGTTATTTCTCTTCAATCAGATTCCAGATTTCTATCTGTTTGATTTGACTAATTCAATTGAGAAAACATATAAAGCTCTTTGATATTATTCTTGATTGAGCTCGCTTTATAAGTTGGTATTATCGCAATTATATTGGAGTTTTAGTCCATATAATTATCGAACGAATTATTGGGTGTGGTTGTTATACACCCATTATTTTATGAAGTAACGAAGAATTCAAGGAAGTTGAAGAACCATGGAAATCAAGTATGATGAATTATGAGCTACAAAGTTTATTTATTTTGTAATTCATATGTATTGATAGTTTTGTCATTAAATTGACAAAGTAGGATATTGTTAGAGCACTTTTCGGTCAAACTCGCAAGCGTTGGTATCTCAAGCTTGTTGTCAAATTTAGTTGATCAAACCTATCTACTTGATTTCTATCCTACTTATAGATATGTCTCGGATTAGGATAGAAACTTTAGTTGAGCATTAGACTTCACGACATTCACCGATTGAATAAGAAGATCAATTGAAGAGCTTGGAGGAACTTCATCAACAAAAGGTATGTGGAGACTAAAACTTATTTATCATTCAAAATTATATTTTATTATATATACTAATGATACTAAGTCGTATAGATATATAGACTTTGTGTTATACACATTTGAAATTTCGAGCCGAATTTATATCGTTTATATATTTCTCGAAATACAAGTTGGAAGCTTTTTTTAGTTGTAGACAATTTAATTGTTGGAAAATAAATATGAAGTCAAGATTATCATGTGAAAATTTCCTTGAACACTTTACATGATTTGTGTGAGACAGTCATTTGATGTTAACTTGGGAAGTTTCGTATTGATCAATTAATCACTAGAAAATTACTTGAAGCTAGTGGTATGTGTAAGATTACCATTGTTGTCTTCTAAGGATGTTTCAATGATTAAGCGATATTTTTATAAATACTACCAATGACTTGTTACATACAATATGCGTACCTAGTATGTGAATGGTGAAAATCTAGTTCAAGTCCGGAACTCTTTTTTGCGTACCTAGTATGCGAACGATGAAGAGTTAGTTCAGGTACGAAACTTTTATTTGCGTACCTAGCATGCGAACGGATTTACATGTGATAGGTCCGGAACTCTTGTTTGCGTACCCAGTATGCAAACGGGTTTACCTGTCTTATGTACGAAACTGTGGTTTGCGTACCCAGTTTGCGAACACAGTGTGTGGTTTCTAAAATCGGTAAGTATGACAACTCATACTCATGAACTCAGGATCGTTTGTAAAATTAGTTTGTGAATTAAATTCCCTAAAGCGATTAATGATTTAAGGTATACAACTTGCTATGTAAACCGTGGAATTATGTTCATGAATTGGTTTTTGTATATGTACTTGTACTATTACAAACCAAACTGATTATGTTTCAAATGGTTCATATATATATATTTCTATGAAATGATGAACATTTGAACAACTCTCTTGAAACACATTTAGATTCATTTGATTAGCTATCATGATTGATTCATTACCATATATGATCTATAAGTGTAAGATGAATATGGCTAAACCATAAATGTTTATAAGGCTAATTTCAGTTAACTATTATTGAGCCAACTTGGTATACACGTTTAGGTGCGGTCCATCCATATATAAATATAGGTATATTTCATTTGTGTATATAAATCTAAACCATCTAATGGTGGAGATTGGTTGCTTATTTTTTAAGCAGGCTTAGCTTGAATCTCAAGTCAGGTGTTTATATAACAATGAATATTAATTGCTTTGTTAAAAAGCTATCTTAGCTTTGATTGTAAGCAACCCTGATTTGAAAGACTATATAAGGGAGAACTCTAGCATCTTGGAAACTTAATCCAGCTACTCTCGTGTGTCCTATTTGCGATTAGAGTCGATTCTCCTTTAAGTTAGGTTCTCCAAAATCATTATTAGCTTAACGACTTGAAGACTTCATTTGGGATTCGTGAAGCCAGATCCAAATATTTTCTCTGTAGTTGCGTATTCTGATATTACTTGTTCTATCGTATTGAGTTTTATCTTCTCTAAGATTTACTCAAGATTTATCTCCGATGGGTAAAATATAAAAAGTAATCACAACAATTATTCGTCTCAGACTCTTGTGATTCCGCAATAACGTTTACTGTAAATCAGTTGAGTTATTGTGAGGTGACTAATATTAAAAGGCTTCCCTTTGGGAGTATAATACCGGCGTATTAGTTGAATTTCCTGTTCAACTTAATTTATCTAAAGAAGGAAAGATAAATCAGAATAGACTTATATGTGGGAGACATATTTGTTTATAAGTCTTCGACTTTAGGTCGTAACAACTCTTAGACTGTGGGTAAGATCAGCTAAGGGAATCAAGTGTTTCGAATCCGGCATGGTTCTAGAGGCGTAAGAAACACGACTGTACCTTAATAGGTGTGAGACTTGGTTAGGGCTCAAGTACATTCCAGTACGAATTTATCTTGTATTAGGCTAGTGTCTATAGCGTCTTAATACAATGTGGTATTCAAGGATGGACTAGGTCCCAGGGTTTTTCTACATTTGCGGTTTTCCTCGTTAACAAAATTTATAGTGTCTGTGTTATTTCTTTTCCACATCATATTTTTTATATAATTGAAATATCATAGGTTGTGCGTAGTTCAATTATAGTTGATAAATCCGACCTTGATTGTCGGATAGAACTTGATTGACACTCAGAGAATTGGTTTGTGGTACCATCCGAATTATTCTCATATTAATCAATCTCACGGATTTCTATCTTATTAATTTATTCATTATATTGAGAAAGAGATAAGCTCTTTAATATTATACTTGATTGAGATCACTTTTAAGGTGGTGCTCTCAGAATTATATTGGATTTTAGTCCATACAGATTAGCGAAACGAAATATTGGAGGTGGTGTTTATTCCCCCGTGTTTTCACTAATAAGATAATCAGAGTTGAATGGTTAAATTTGGAAGAAGCTTTGACTCTATTTCAACAAACAGTCAAGCAAGAACCGCTCAGTTTCCATCCAGATATACCATATCTTGGACGAAAACTGGCGAAATAATTTCTTGGTATACCTCTTTCTCTAATCGGTGTTAGTCGATCCATGGATAAAAAAAACACTGTCCGAGAATGGCAAGACGCTCTTGTTATTCTACAAAAAAATATTCAGCAGATTTTCATGTATATATTTTTCTACTCAGTTGTCATATCCATTACAATATAATCAGTTTTTAACTCTCATAATAACACCAGATGAATACCAAATATTTATTTTTCTGGGATGATAGATGAAGTATTAGTAGTTTTGAAGTTGATTTATGATAACTTACAAAATGAAAAATTGAAGACATGATTCTTGTATTGTTGTTTATACCCAGAGGACTATTAAATTGATAAAGAAAGACTAATAAATGAAGTGTTCTTAGATGAAGTTGATGATATAGAAGAAGCTCGTGGCGAAGGTCATGTTGTAAAGTAGAACCTCTCCGTAAGAATACTCCATATAGGAATAAACTCTATATAAGAATAAATATTTCTGGTCTGACTTAGGCTAATTATATTTAAGAATAAACTCCACATTGGAATAAGTTATAATTTTTTCTGGTCCCATCTTAAGGAACTTACCTCCATATATAAGAATAATTGAAATTATAATATGAATAATATAATTCTCGTCATACATTAAAGTTTGAGAAGAAGAGATTTTTATAATCCTTTTACAAGATCATTTTGCTTCAAAGTGGAATCTTTTCTCTTTTTGCACAACCTATTAAAAAAATATATCAATCATATCATTTCATTTGTCAATTTTCAGTGTCACAGTTGAGTTTTATGCGAATTGTGCTATAACAAATTTCATATATTGATGCATGCACAATAAATTCATATATAAATAGTGTTTATATTTACTTAGGTACATTTTATGATGTTTGTGATTTTTGGGTGCATATATTTTCCCTAAGTATACCAAAAAAAAAAAAAATTATCTGTTCAAGGTAGACCTCTATATAAAGAATATTTTTTTGTGGTCTAAAGGATATTCTTTTACAGAGATTTTACTGTAGTTGGATGTCTTATAGATGCATGTCTGCTAGAAAGTGGTGACAAAATGGAGAAGGCGGTGAAATGCACGATGTAGTTCGTGATTTAGCAATTTGGGTAGAATGTGGTTGTTGAAAAAACAAAGGCAAATACCTAACAGTTCAAGCACAAAACAAATTAAATCTCAATGAATGAAATAAATCTGAGAGGATATATTTAATAGACAGTCGAGCGGATAATGAACTAATAGGAGCACCAAATTGCGAGAATCCCCCACCGTGTTGTTTCAACCGAGTAAGGTCTCCTCTACTATACTTAATAACATTTTTCAATCTATGCCGATGCTTAAAGTGCTAGATATGTCATATAGGAAGAACTCTTGTAAGTATAAAATTACTGACAAAGTTACGGTATCTTAATATGTCGCATTCTTCTTATCCTCGAGTGCATACGCTCTATTGGTTGAAAAGTTTAGTAGAATTGAAGTACTTGATTTTGGATCATTCTCATAACATTGTTATCTTAAACCAGGGATATTAGTTCATCTTACAAAATTGCAGATGCTGGACTTATTTGGATCAAACTTGTCATGTAATTTGGATTGCGAGAATGGTCCAGGGCTCGACGAACTGGAAAGCTTACAACATCTATATTACAGTAAAACCTCTGTAAAAGAATATCCTATGGACCATAAAATAATATTCTTTGATGGAGGTTATTCTTATATAGAGGTCTACCTTGAACAGATAATTCTTTTTTTTTTCTTGGGTATACTTAGGAAATATATATGCACAAAAAAAATCACAAACATCACAAAAATGTACTTAGGTAAATATAAATACTATTTAAGTATGAATTTATTGTACATACATCAATATATGAAATTTTTTATAACACAATTCACACAAAACTCAACTATGACAGCGAAAATTGACAAATGAAATCATATGATTGAAATATATTTGTATTAGGTTGTGTAAAAAAAGCAAAGATTCAAATATAAAGCAAAATGATCTTGTAAAATGGTTATAAAAATCTCTTCTTCGTAAACTTTAATGTATGATGAGAATTATATTATCTATATTATAATGTCAATTATTCTTATATATGGAGGTAAGTTCCTTAGGGTAACTCCTATGGTATAGATGTTAAATCATCCATATCTCATGGAAAATCCATATAAATAGGTATGGTCATGATTATATGGAGATTTATTCCACTATGGAGATCTAGATAAATATCCATTAATTGAGACCCGCATATCTTTTTTCTTGTTTTTATTACATTAAAATACTAAAAAAAAAGGAAAAAAAATACACATCCGATCACTAAGAGACCGGATGAGAAAAAAATAAACAAAAAAAAAAATACATCCGGTCACTAAGAGACCGGATGAGAAAAAGAAAACCAAAAAAATATATCCATCTGGACATTAGGTGTCCGGATGGGATATCCGGTTATTCTATGATCGGATGGACTCTCCATATGTACATTTGAGGAGATCCCTCCGGACTTCACAAACATATGGATGTTAAAATCATCCATAGTAGCACTTTTTGGTCCACAAAATATGGATCATCACAAGGATGTGGATGATTTTTGCTTCCATAGGAGTTGCCCTTAAGATGAGACCAAAAAAATTCTAACTTATTTTAATGTGAAGTTTATTCATAAATATATTTAGCCTAAGTCGGGACCCGAATTTTTTATTCTATAATAGAGTTTATTCCTATATGGAGTGTTATTACGGAGAGGTTTTACTGTATTAGTGGTGTATTGTGATAGTTAATAAGCAGGTGGAAATTTTTATCTTGGATCAGAGTTGATGAAGAGTGAAGACTTTTATTTTTGTTTTCATGATTTTTTTCTTGGATCAGATATTTTGGATTTTCTTTTATGTTTAGTTTGTATAATGCTTAAGTGAGATAACTCGTGGCATCTTGTACTCTTTTAAAGTTTTTATATAGTTCTTCTTGAACAAAAAACGTTTAAGCATGAAATAAACACTCCAAATATCTAAAATTTGTGGAGAACAGTGTTAAACATGCATAAAGATCAACTACTTTTATGGAATGGTGAGGTTGAGTTTCTCGTCAATGGAATGGGAGAAGATGATAAGTTTCGGAGATGATGTTCAATTTGTAAGCAGTCATACAACAACAGGTTGTTGCTCAACAGCAGAGTCGGGATACACAAGTGGTTTTTTATATTACTTGTTTTATGAAAATCCAAGTCCGAAGAAATTGGGATGCAAAGATGTAAAAATGGCTTCTGAACGGCACTATCCGTATGTAAATCGTGCCGGCCCAGCACATCCCATCCCACAAATTCTCGTGTTTATCGTGTTGTGTGCCGGAAATTAAGGTGTACCGTGTTAGATGATGTGTTTTGCTGTGTTGTGCCGGAAAAATAAACGTGATGTGTCGTGTACTGCTGGGTCGGGCACATGTATCTTTTTTTTTTTCAAAGTAACTATTTTCCAGATATTTAGGTAATCTATGATTTTTTTATAAAAATAAGTTAATATAACAATGGTAAAATGTAAAAAATTGGCTAGAATAAAGATTTTCTTGTAAAATATAAACAAAATGTGATGTATTTTGTAGTGTCTTATGTATATTATGACATGTTTTCTTAACGTTTATTGTGTTGTGCTGTGCCACATGCTTATACGTACCGCGTGCGGTGCTGTGCCACTGCGCTGATTAGGCTAGCCCAACAAAGCCCACAAAACTAACCTGTTGTGCCATGCTGGACTAAGTCACGTGATGTGCTGGGATAAGATCAAATTTTAACGTGTTGTGCTGGGTTGTGCTCCTGTTGGCACGACCCAATCTACACCACTAATATGCACTACAAATCAAAACAACTACTAGCAGTGTAGTTCTCATTGATGAGAAAAAATGCAATGCAAGAGAAGTGAAAGATGCAAGCCACTGGAATAATCGAGATGAAGACATTTTGGGGGTGATAGAAAATCATCTTCATGGATCAGATTATAAGCATATTGTTCAGTGTGTAAAGTAAACATAGCGATAAGGCCTAAAGTACAAGCGACATAATATTTATCTCCATGGCTGGTGTTCTCCACACACAAGGTGTACACTAGCTACAATGGGGTAAACAAGGTGTATAATGTTGATAACTGCACCGACAACCTCTCTAATCTAGCAGGCTCTACAATTTTCTTTCAGAATGTTGGCTACTAATATGGAAGCCACCATTTCTCTTTTTTTTAGAAGAAAAACAAAGAATAGATCCCAGAATCCAACTGCAACTCCCAAGGCAACAATATCATACAATAAAAACTTCATCCACTTCAATCCTAGGATTCGCATCAATGATACTAATATTGTTATCACCCTTACAGTGTTTCTTGGTAGGATATCCACACAATACCTTATTCCCAACGAATGCTATACCTTATGAATTCAATGTATCGAAGTGATTTCCTTTAAATATTCTGTCACTCAACTTATTCTAAGATAAATTTATTACCTCAAGAGAATAGATTGTTACAAAAAGATTGTGGAATTCTTCCATTCAACTTATTGGAACTTAAATCCAAAGACTCTAGGGAAGACATGTTTCTTATACTTTCTTGATATCACTGGAAAAATGATTATGGGACAAATTAAGCGAAGAAACTACTAACACAAGAAAAGTAAGTACTAGACTACTAGTAAAGAAAACATAAAAGAAGAAAAATTGATTTATTACCTTCCTCATCTTCAGAATTATCATCATTATTTTACAGATTGATACTTTCCATATTTAAACATTCGATTTCTCTCGAAATATCGCCTGATAATTTGTTATCATATAATCCCACATAGATTATGTGCTTCAACAAAAATAAATTTTCTAGAATTTTCCTGCTCAATTTGTTTCCCCCAAGTTCTAGATGATTAATACTTCAATCCAGAATTTCTCTATTCACATCGCAAAAATTTGCAATTTCATCAATTTAATAAGTTCATTAGGAATTTTTGACGGAAAAAGATAATTATACCCCATATCAAGAACTTCAAGACTTGATAAGTTCCCAATTGCACGTGGGAAACTACCATTAAATTGATTTTTAAGAAAATCTAAACACCATAGAACTGTAAATTTCCAACTGAAGAAGGAATATCACCCGAGAAATTATTATATCTCAGATTAAGTAGCCAAAGATTCGAAAGACCATCGATATCACTTGGAATTTTACCGATAAAGTAATTCATATAAATATTAAAGTTTACAACCATTCAAGATAGGAATAGGAAATTCCCCAGGAATGTAATTAACAAATAAACCAATTTCTGTTAAGATTTTTAAATCACAAATGAAACTTTGAACTCTCTTTGTAATATTCATTTCTCTAAGCAAAATTCTAGAAAAAGAATCATGGGAATCACAGTGTATACCTTCCCAAATGTGATGAGAATCGTATGAATTCCATGGTTTTAAGAATGTTGGACCACTTCAAAATTCTTGCTTGAGTTTAAGAAGAATACTTCTTTCTTCTTCTTCTTCATCTTCATATTCTTGAATGTTCAGTGAGTGACACTAAAGAGAAGGGGAAGACAAAAAATGAGATGGAAAATGATATGTGTTCTATTAAACATGTTTGAGTAGAAATTCAATTATTATCTTAAAAGTTACAACTCCAAGTTGTTGAGTTTATACAGATAAATAGATACACAGATTGAACTTTCAAAAATGAAGTTGTTTTCGTCCAAGTTGTTGAATTATTCGATATCTGAATTTTACTAAATCAAAAATTAAAATTTCTCGCCTAATATTGGTCAAAGCTAAAGGATGATGTGGTTTGTATAGTTTCGATGAATTTAATATTGCGTATGTGAAGGACTCGAAAATCTCTCCTTTGGCGTGTTGCCTCGGAGGCAGTAATCTCCCCGATGCACCATTATCAAGCTACTAACCGGGCCTCAAAACTAGGAAAATTAACGTTCATTTTCCCTTGCAATCATGCATAGCGAGCATGTTGCGGTTTCCACACCGTTCCAACTTACCCCCTGAACAAGAGATTAAAGCATTAAAGACTAAGGCCTGCACATCTTGCATGCATCCCTAGCTTCCGCACACTGTCCATACATAGGACATGCTTTGGACTTGCACATAGGCCATTGAAGGCCAAATTCTATCATCCCTATTTAAGTTAGGCTTATGCAAGCTCCGCTACTTTCATATTGGTATAGATTACTTTCCTTTCCATGCCCAATGCTCCATTGGTGCATGCCTACGTCGAGCGCCTTGACAGGAAGTATGAGCATCCAAACAAATGGTATGCAACTTGCCTCATCAAGTTTGACCACAATCATCTCTTCCAATGGAATACAGAGTCACTTAATATAAGAGTCCAATGTGCCGCAATAATCTCGCAATTAGATGATATGAGCGACAAAGTGCTGGACCGGAAATGTTGCAGCTTATTGCAGCTTTCTACGTATCCCTTCCTATTCTAAAAGGATCAAGCATGACCGTTGTTCATGCGCGAAGGGACAAGTAACTAAAACCAACTCATGTTACAAGGTCGTGGCCAAATGATTATTTGCTAATGATGGGCAAAGAACATGCATCATTGGCCTTGGCCCGGTCTATATAGGCCATTTCGTCAAAATGCACAAAAATTATGTATTACTTAGTCCGCAACATGACATAGTGATGCCTTCGCATCATATTCTCCTCTGGCAAGGCCACACTGTATACCCAACCGTTTTTGTCTATCTATAATTACACTTTTAAGGTGCTAGGGAGGCCCTTAGAAATCTTAGTATTTTATTTATCCTTGTCCTAGGAGTTTAAAATACGGGGTGTTATAGCGCTAAATCTTGGTAAGTGTTAATTGATCGTTTGTTTGTCATGGTTTAACCAAATCTGGATTTAATTATAAGATGGTTCTCTTGTTTGATCTTCCGTAGGTCTTGATCAGTGAAAAACGATTCTACATAAGTGGAGAAGAATTTCTGCTGGGCTGAGGCAAGTTTGCTTTTGTCTTTGTGTTAAGGCATATTTGAGATTTAAAATTGGGTAATCTAGATTAATTGAATTTAAAGAGTTTAAGATAGATATCTATTTATGATCAGGTGCTTAACGTCATCGTTGTCTCGTGAATATATATATATATATGAATCTCGTAAATTTATCATGGCTGACTACTGATAGGTAATTCAATTATTGCATCTCGTCCTTTTATTGTATTTGTCTTTTATCGATCTGCCTAACCTAACTACGTCAGCGAATCCTCTCTCTGAAGTACGTTTTGTTGTGGGAATCATGGTACGTTGATTTAAGAATTATCTTTAGGAATTAGTGTACAACTTATAATATATAAGCATATGTATGTGATGTGATGTTATGGCCATGCTAGGTGTGATGTTATAAGCATATGTATGTGGTGTGATGTTCAGACTTAAATATTTTACTTTGATAATGTATATGAGGTTAGTCCTGTTATATCATTTAAGTTGTTTTCCAAAAGAAATGGGAAGCTTGATTCAATGTTGAATGGTTGATGTAAATCCTAATGGTATACGAGGTGAGTCCTATTATATCATTTAAGTTGTATTCCAAAATTAGGAAACCGGATTCGATGTTAAGTGGTTGATGTATGGGGGTATTTCCTGTTACATTATTCCTAAGCGTACGTTGCTAAAATGAAGGTTTGAGTTTGTCTCTTTGTCACTAATGTATGTGATCAGTTCAACTGCATCATTATTAGTGTATCTAGGAATGCTTAACGTAGTTGATATCAATTCAACTGCATCATTATCAGTGTATCTAGGAATGCTAAACGTAGTTGGTTGATATTTCAGTGGTGAGTCAGCTTTGATGGTTTGGAAATCCAAATCTGATGGGTAATAGATAAAATGTTATTGTGCTATGTCTTGTTAAAGTTCTGCTGCGATAATTTTGATGGGAATTAATTACGATAACTTGGTTTAAATCTCGTCGTGGCCGGAGATTTTAGTGAATTTGCTTGGAGTTAAACTTCCGTTGATAAATTTTTCAGGTGTTATAAAAGATTGAGAAGGAAATTATTGACACAAAATTTGGGTGTATAATTGGAGATATCTGGCTGAGGATAGATACCTGCTCTTATTATTTTGTTATATATGATATTTTTTCCGGACGTTAGTGAGGCACTGAGATGTTTTAACTTGGGTAGTCTCAATTTTTGAAATATGGAGTTAGATTAAATTCTTTCCACCGTTAATTATTTTCTTTTCGAACTTTGTATTAACGAAAACTGAGATAGTTGTAAAACTTTAATTTTGTAATCCATATTCCTTGATTTTTTTCTCTAGTTTTAGTAGGATTTAACGATATATTTTTTTATGTAATGATCGGTCGGGGTTATGTGAAAAGTAGGGTTGTTACATACACAACCATAAATGAAGCCTAAGCATCATTTTTATTGTCTTTCTAAGGTATGAAGCTTACTTTTTGCATAATCCGCGTATTCACCTTCAACCAACTATCCCTCCATATATATGTTAAAAAGGAATGTCCACAACTAGAAAAAAAGGAGATAATTGAAATGCTTGCTTCGCTATTCATGGTCGTTTCCATGTATTTTTGAATAACCTGCAATGATTGTTGTGTTTCTGTTCTGGATCATATGCAAATTTCAATATTGCACAATGATTGCGCAACATTCACTCGGCCAGCTCTCTCTGACATAACTTTTGTGTAATTTCAATAATGCGCTAAGGTAGCGCTACAAATCTCAAGGCCATCCATCCAACTGGCCTAATGCATCATTTGATGCGATATTGACTTTTGGCCAATATGTGCAACATAATGTTCCACTTTCTTGTCGGCCAATATGCCTCTTACTACGCAACATAATCTTTGGATAAGTATTCATCTCATGCCATGACGCATCTTTGAGCATGCGCCATGCTAAAAATACGGGGTGTTATAGAGCTAAATCATGCGGAAGCTTTAGGTATGCATAGCTACAAAGCTACATCAGTATCGCCAAGAACACAATCAGAAAGACACACACCCACATAAATACACAAGAAGAACAATTACTTAACGAGGTTGAATCCTATGGAAGGAATAATTTTTTTATAAATCAGCATATATGAGGGAGAAATACACAAAGGCTAAGTACAGAAGAAGAGAACTCTGTTAGTTCTGGTGTAATTTCTATTAGTTGTCTTGATGGTTATTTATACATATCAATAGGACTGGACACATTCATTTACAAGGATTACTTCTTCTAGAAGTAAAGGGTTTCCTAACTTAACTCTAATATATAGGTATTTTGAGTTGCTATACTTAAGACACGAGCAATAGTTTCCTAAACCAACTAAGTTTCCCGAATTGAGCCTTAGTAACCACAACCACCTGTATTTCCGGAACCTTCTTGAACTTAGCCTTGTTTACCGAACTTAATTAGACGTCTCATTGACCTACCAACAATTTTATACCTTGTATCATGCATTCATGCATAATACAATCAATTGACAAAATCACCTTCATGTTCTAACGTTGATTGAACCATCACTGGCTTCCTAGGTATCCTCACTAGGAAGAAAACCCGACCGTAGTTCTCTTAAATGGTCTTGATACATGGTCCTCACCAGGTTCCTAAGAACCACTACCACAACAAAATGGTATTTTACCAAACGGGAAGGATGTGGATCAATTTCGAGAAATGTCGAAACTTGACCCCAGATCCTACTTTAGTCAACATATCAGCTGGATTGTCTTTGGTATCGATCTTCACAAGTGAAATGTCTTCTTCTTCAAGAATTTCTCTCACAAAATAAAATTATACGTCTATACGTTTGGTTCTAGCATGATGCACTTGATTCTTAGGTATCGTTGTCGTATGCGTCAAAAATAAATTACTTTCTCACTACTCAAAATGTATAATATAGCAAGGGCAAGAAAGGATCGTTCCCACAAAGAGGTCTTGGATTGTCAATATGTTTCGGTTTCTTATGTAAAACAATGGGGGCATTTTCTATTTTTTATGTAGCTAAACTAATATAAAAGCAAAACAAGAAAGCAAGGCACGCAAATCAATAAGATGAGAATATTGGATAAAGGTTTCATCTTCAATTGTAAACAAGTATTGAATGTATGATTACAATTCATATTTAATCTCGCTATCATCAAGAGCCTTAGAGTATCAATAGAAGTTACTCCGTTAATTTTCTAAAATCATCACACTTCCATGTAAAGTGATGCAAGTATGAATACTATCCAAAGGATAACCCAACAACTTACGCTAATCAAGTTCAATTCCCAAAAGTACATTAAGATTGGTGAAATAGGCCAATCAATGCAATTTAAATACATTGCGCAAACAATTGGAACAAAGGAAAATTTCTACATATGATTACAAGAAAGTGTCGCTAATATCCGTAATCATATCATGCTCTTCGCATTCAAGGTTATCGCTTGACGATAAACCCTAAATTATCTATATATATGGATGTGAGTTCAATCAATTCTAGACATAAACAAACAAACACTCAAATCATATTGCAATACATCAATCATGCAATTATTATAAACCGTAGAAAGTGAATGATCATTTTGAGAGAAAACTAATTCTTAAATCAAATAACTTGGTTGCAAAATCCAACTACATATTTAACCAATAAAAATAAATCAACCAAATATATTAATGGAGTTCATAATAAAAGTTGAAGAAGAAGACTATCATGCAAAGTTGGAGATATCTCCAGGTTTAGAAAATATAATGGACTTGATAAAACCAACAAGAAAGTAGAAACTGATGCAAAATCATCAAACTATACACCATTTCGTCAGAACCCATTCTGCCAGATCTTCATAGCACCATCATTTCTCTTCATCTCAAAGCCATTTTCTGCAGCTCAGCTCTATCTCAAACATCTTGAACTCCAATTCTCAGCAACCCATTCTTCCTTCTGTTCACAGCTTCAGCATCAAACCGGGCCATCTCTGTCTGCAGCTCAGACCTACAATTCCAATTAATCTGTATTCCTATAATTGGTAGCCAACAATTCAAAGTCTTGCCTTCTGATTCTACCAGTCCCATTTCCTACAGCAGGTTCATTTCTTTTCTTGTAATCTCGGCCAGAGCTTCATATTCTTTTTCTACAGCTCTAGAAAGCCACCATTTACCAATTGCATCTCCAACTCCATTTTCTAGCTCAAATACCATCAACAACACACCCAACTCTAAGTACCAGCAGTCAGCACCAGCTACCACCATTTGCTTCATCTCAAGAGCCATTGTAAACAATGCCAACCAAAAAAATAGTATCAACCCATATGATTAATTCAGTTTAACTGCTCCAAATCCATCTAAAACCTAACCATCAGTTCCACCACAACTTCTGTTTCAAACCCAAATTCTCATTTCACTGTTTAATATCAAACCATAGATTCAATTTCGACAGCAACCTCTCAAATCGAGCCAATAAACCCAATCTTCAGTTCGTAATCCACTACCAATTTCTTTTTTCACTGATTCAAGCTCATATCATTTCTCAGACCCAGACTCTGTGATTTTCAGACAACATCTTCATAGCAGCAGCATGAATTGAAAAAGAGATAAAGTGCGGAGAGTAACAAGGAAGAAACTAAGAGTGGGTTTTGGTGTAGGTCGTGGAACAATCCTTCCACAAGATCTTCAGTCAAAACGTTTTTTCAATTGAAGCAAAGTTGTTTGAAGTGTGGGATTCCAACTATGGTTTTTCTTTGTGTTTGCCCATATCCTCAAAGATTCCCTTAAAGATTATTCCTTCTGTCTCTTCTTTTATTCCTAGTGGTCCTCCACCCATTAATGCTTGGACTCAGCAGCAAAAATGAAGCCAAAAGTCAGAAATTTCAATTAATTTACCTCAAATAGAGAAGGAAAATTATATTGGAAACTGGAACTTAGCTATTACCTTGGATGTATCTGAATTCGCTATCGATTGGGATGAGTACGGTGTGTTGTTGAGAAACTCTTTGGGGATTAAAGAGGCTTTAATGCTGTGGCCTACTTCTAAGAATCAGGTATTTTTCTTTGCCTCTTCAAGTTCAGAGAAAAGAGAATTTGTGAGATCAATATGTTGCTCCTTCTTGATAAACAAATAAGAATATCTGCCTGCTCAGAATCACCATCGTTGCAAGGTGATTGTGATGCTCATCATGCATCCTGGGTTTCTTTTCATGGGATTCCGGTTAATCTATGGGGGAATGAAATGTTTTCAACTTTGGATGATCTATATGGAGGACTGGTTAAGGTCAGTAATGAAACGTTAAGTGGTGTAATCATCACAGAGATTAGATTAATGGTGAAGGGTCCTACTCCGGATAAAAATTGGGGATTCACTTTCAAGTATAAAGGTCATCGCATTCATGCTTCTGCTTCCAGAGACTTAGCTCAATCGGAATCATCATTCTCTCCTCTCCGGCGGATGTGCTTCAGTGATAATGTTATTTCCGGTAACGTTTCAGCCCCTACTTCAAAAGCTACGACCTCGGGGGAAATGCACCACCTGGAAGCCGCCACGTTTCTAAGTCATTTATTGCCCATCAGAAGCCAACTACTTCTCCGTATCCGTATGGTATTAATGGCGCTGCAACGGGAGGGAAATCTAATTCAAATCCAGTCTCAGAGTCACGTGGTCTAGCAAAGACCATAGAAACTCGTGGGCCTCTTTTGGTGTCTAAGAAAACGGGCCTTTTTCCCAAAGGCACGTTAAATACCCACATTGCATCCACTATTTTGGAGTCTCCGGCTGGCAGTGTGGGGCCTATTTCTTCTCGTTCTAGTTCCGATAATCTCAAGGAAAATTGTAGTGGAACTTCTGTTTCATCACGTTTTTCTCCTGGTCTCGGGCATGAGGGTCAAGAATTGGATCAAATGGAAGAAAGTGAAATAAATATCTCTTGCAGTTATCATTCAGTTCAGATGGACAATTTTATTCCAAATCAAACCAGTAACACTTCAACTCTCCCTCCTAGTGATCTCTCGGATGGTGAAGTTGCTCCAGATACGTATGATGATGGTAACACTAGCTGCAGCGATGGTAATACTGTGAGTAATGGTGGGGTAACTTGGTTTGATCAAGATTCTGAAGCGGCAACTGCATAACGTATTAATGTGTTGGTGCAAGAATTTATTAAATTTGGTCCGACGGCGGGTTTCTCTTTCAGGCAATGCGAAGCTCAATTAAAAGGTATGTTTACTGGTGCTCTAAAAGGGAAAAATAAGGAATTTTTAGTTGGGTTAAGGGAGGTTTTGGATAATCAATAATTGGTTTGGTGCTAGTGGGTCAATTTTGGGTTTTGTTTTAAAATGTCGATTAAACTCATTTCCTGGAATGTTTGGGGTCTCAGTAACATAGACCGTAGGAGTGAAACTAAATCTCTTATCAGAAGATGGAAACCAGATATTTGTTGTTTGCAAGAAACAAAAATGGCGTCTTGGACTGACAGAAATGTGAGAGAGGTGTGGGTGGTACAGCTGTGACGCCATTGGGCGTTCTGGTGGAATCCTAATTATCTGGAATACGAAAACTATTGAGGCTAGTGATTTCCTTGTGGGTGCTTTTTCTTTATCAATTACTTGTAAATTGAGGGCAGAAGATTTTGGTTGGGTCTTAACCTCGGTGTATGGTTCGAACATTGATGCTTTTAGAGATCAATTATGGGATGAACTATCTTCTGTGAAAGGTTTATGGGATATGCCTTGGGTTTTATGTGGTGATTTCAACGTCACAAGATTCTCTTATGAGCGTCTTAACGATGATTCGATTACTGCTCCTATGCGAGATTTTAATAAGTTCATTTCAGACTACCAGCTAATGGATTTACCTTTAAATGGCATTAAATATACTTGGAGCAATGGAACTAGCATGAGTAAGCTGGACAGATTCTTCATTTCAATTGATTGGGAAGATCACTTCTTACGGTTAAGTCAAAATCCTCTTGTTAAACCTTTCTCTGACCATTGGCCTATCTCCTTGGTATGTCACGGCGTCGCCGTTTAGATTTGAATTGATGTGGCTGGAGGATCCAACTCTTATTGAACTGATGAAACAGTGGTGGGAGTCTTTTCATTTCGTCGGCAATCGCTGGTTTTGTAATTGCAAAAAAGCTTCAAGCTCTAAAAGAGAAGCTTAAAGTCTGGAGTAGAGAAGTTTTTGGTAACACATTGATTTTCTTCTTGATCAAAATTTGGCTGAGATTAGACATCTTGATTTATTAGTGGGTCATGTAACCCTTTCTACAGACCATATCGCCGCATCTTTGAAGGCAAAAGAAGATTTTTTCATTCATTATCCAAGAAGAAGGAAATTTATTGGAGGGAGAGAGCTTGCGTCAATTGGATTGACAAATCAGAACGTAACACGGCTTACTTTCATAAAGAAGCCTCTTCTCGAAACAGAGGTAATTCTTTTACTCACTTGAATGTAAACAATGTGCTTACAAATGATAAACATTAATCAAAAGTCATATTATAGATTTTTATTCAAAGTTATATAAAGATACCGACATCTCTAGACCTGAACTGGATGGATTAGTTGGATTCCACTGCATCTTCAAACTGTGTTCACTATAGAAGAGGTTTTTAAGGCCATAAATGATTTAAGGTCCGGATGGTTTTCCGCTAACGATTATTGCTAGATGTTGGAGCTTTATGCTGGTTGACATTATGAATGTGATGATGGAGCTGTACTTCTCAAATTTTCTCGACTAGAGGTTAAAGTCTACCTTATTGTTCTTAATCCCTAAAGTGCAGGACATTGTTGAAGTAACAGACTTTCGTCCAATTAGTTTAATGGGCTGCGTCAATAAGATTGTCTCGAAGGATTTGGCTACAAGGCTTAAAGTGGTAATAGGCGACATAATTTCTCCGCATCAATCAGCTTTTGTGAAAGGTCGTCAAATTCTTGACAGTTCTCTAATTGCAAATGAATGTATTGATACTTATAACAAGGCTAAGAAAAACAGAGTGATATGTAAGCTGGATTTCAAAAAAACGTTCGATAATGTAAGCTGGAGTTTTCTCGATTATGTTCTTCGTCGGATGGGCTTTGGCATGAAATGGCGAAGATGGTTAAAAGCCTGTGTTACTGATGTTCACTTTTCAGTTTTAATTAACGGATCAGTGAATGGCAGATTTAAAAACTCTAAAGGGTTACATCAAGGAGATCCCTTGTCTCTGTTTCTATTTATTACTGTGGTTGAGGCTCTTAATTTAATTTTTCATAAAGCAAGTTATGAAGCCTGGATTAGAGGGTTTGAAGTGACTCCAGGGGGGTCTTCAATCAGTCATCTGCAGTTCGCCGACGACACAATTGTTTCTTTTCAAGATGAAGTTGTTCAAACTAGAAACCTTCGAAATATCCTGCTTTGGTTTGATCTAGCTTCAAGCTTATAAGTGAACTTCCATAAGACCTCCCTTCTTCCAATTGGGGCTCCGTTGGATATTGTTACGATGTCGAATATTCTGGGTTGTCGAACTGAATCGCTCCCTCTCACTTACTTGGGTCTTCCGCTTGGTGATAAGTATAATACCAAAATCAAGTGGGACATCATAATAGAACGGTTTGAAGCAAGATTAGCTTCTTGGATTGCTATCCAAGAGAAGGCATTAACACAAGATAAGCTTATGAGAAGAGGTTGGTCGTGGGCTAATAGATGTTACTTATGTTTCAAGGAGGAAGAAACAAACTGTCATCTTCAGGTTCATTGTGACTTTACTTGGCGCATTTGGAACAATTTCATTGGTGAGTTTAGGATCAAATGGGTAACTCCTCAAAACATATGTAGTTTAATGAACTCTTGGAGCAAAATGGGTAAGAGGCAGAACGGCTCTAGTTTGGAAAGTTGTTCCAGCAACAATAATTTGGGTCATTTGGGGGGAAAGAAATTAAGAGCTTTTCAAAACACAAACTTAACTAAAGCTCAAATTATAGCCAGTGTCAAAGTGTTGTTAGGCTTATGGTTAAGTCACAATGAGGTTTTCAATGGTGTCTCTCTTGAAAACTTCATAAGCAGATGGGGGAGGGTTATTCTCGATAAACATTAATTAGGGTTATTTGGTCTTTTTTGTAACATTTTTAGTTCGCTATTTATGTTGCTAGTTGGTTGTTGTTCTAGTTTGATACAATCTCTGGTTTTCCGGGTCCTCTCTGGTTCTTTCCTTGGTCGTTTGTAAGCAGGGGCATCTCGCCCTTGTTTTTCTCCTTATTAATTCATAGTTCTCTTTTTGCCGATCAAAAAAAAATGAAAAAGAGAGATGCATTGATTTCTTCTCGACTCAATTCTAGGTCAGAATATATGGGACGTTGATTGGCACCTCATGAGTTAGGATAAGGTATACCTCCATTCAACTCTTGTACTGTCATTTTTAGGGAACCGACATGTGTAATCTATGATTTTTCTCATAACTTCCTCATAGAATGTCGACATGACCTCATTCTTTTATCGTTGTCTTCGTCTTTTCGTCTACTGCAAGATGACGAGAAGAAATCCTGGATTTTAACAAGTTGCACTTCCTTTTTTTCCAATAAATCCAGGGCACCTATAAATCTCAAAAGCAATCATAAGATATATGTTTTACAAGAAAAATAGGAAAGAAAGTATAAACAATAGATAATAATTAAGGTGTTTATGACACCTATCACTTAGCTAAGTAAATTGCACTTAGACTATCACAATGTACATACAATTGGTCTTGCAAAACTTTTAAGTTATATGACAAATCTTATAACCATATAGCCTTTTTAAATGCCCCCGTAGTAGAGTGTAAAATTGATCTCTAACTAAATGGTGCCCCCGCTACAGAAAGCAGTTGTTTAATGGAGAATGTTCTTGCAGTTTTGTCAAAGACGGAAATTATGACCCGGACCGTGAACGGTCTGAGGTGAAGAAGTTGAGGAAACAGTTGAAACGAGTGGAGAAATGAGCTGCTAGTGAAGGAAGGACAATTAAATCCTAGTCGAGGCGAAAATGAAAGCTACGGCAGTGGAGAAAGAAAGAGCTGAGAAAGTAAGAAAGAGTATGAATTTCCTTCAAGAACAACAACATGCGTTCAACTCTGGAGCGTTAGGTGGAAAAAGGAAGCGACGGAGATGAATCTAAACAATGCTGCAGGAGAGCGCCGGTGTGTTTTGAATTCGGAATGTTTACATATGTAACTCTTTACACTGCAAGAGGCAAATGATCATTACTAAACATGACTTGAAAACTTTTGATCTCATTACAAGTTAATGTCATCCTCGAAATCAAGCTAACATTTCTGTCAGTAGGTTGTTCACTGAACCTACTGAGGATACGAACGGATTCTAGCTATATATCCTTGGCATGCTTTGAGGATATGAACTTGTCAGCAGTACAGGTGATCCCTTGATTTAATCAGAAATTAGGAGTTATTTTTGACTAATAGTAATTGTGTTTACAATCAGGCGATACTTTGATTAATTTATTAATCGTTTGTATTTTGTAATTGCCAGCGGATCTAAGAAAAGAGGAAGAAAGTTTGTTCGTTTATTGTGAAAAAAAAAAAGAGGAAGAAATTTGTTTGTCTGTTCGCCTTTTCTAGAAAATAGGGAAGTTTCGTTTTGTGGGGAACATGAAGGAAACCCGTTCGTCCCTATTCGTCTTCTCCCCTCTCAGAAAATCTATCTCGTTCGGTCGCTGCAGCTCAGGATATCAGACGAGTTGAACCGGTCTTGTTCCAGACGAGTTAACCGGTCTTGTTCCAGACGGGTTTTAGGTTCCAGGTTGTGCGCGTGCAAGGATGTTCCAGTTCTGGATGTATTTGGTGGGAACCAAAACTCGAGTTCGAAGTATGTAATTAATGGAACATTTATTGGGCTTATTTATTTGTTTTTAGATTTTTTTTCTTTTTTTTTATGTGTGTGTTAGATAAGTCCATTTTATATAAAGGGTCATTTTCAATCTTGAATATTATATTGGTTATAATTGATGATATTTTTTCAATTGGTTGTACCAACTCGATCTCAATGTATTTATTTGGGATTTAAAAGTACTTGAGAACCATTGTTGCATAAATGATATTTTCTCCCTAAATTTGAATGTTCCGTGGGATGTAATCCACTTGCTTGACTATTAACGAGTCCATATTTTCTGAAGATACATTGTAAATAAAATCACATGTATTCCAATTTTTTTGTGGAAGAACTCACAATTTTTTTTTATTTGAGTCAGAAAATTTCTATTTCTCCACCTCATCCATGATACTGACGAAATAGGATATGTTGAAGTGTGACAACAAGAGAATTACCTTTAGTAAAATTCTCAACCTAAAGTAAGTGGTTGACATAAATTCTCTTGGCCTATTGAGATAAAGAAATTTCTCAAACTAAGCTAAATGTAGCAAAATTGAAAATGGAAAGAACCCCAAAGTAATGAGGGTTAGACGTACCGACTGATATAAAGCATGGGAAAAGGGACATATATATTATGAGACAAAAATATTTATTATTTTTTTCCCAGCAGTAATGACACCAAAGTATAGGTATCAATTGAACATGGGATCAGTTAAAATGTAATTCTAGCTCCCATCATAAATAAAAGAGTTGGAAATGCACCTGGTCATAGGTGTTGGTATATATAATGTAATATGTACGTGTATCATAGTAACAACCAATTTTCACATCAATTTTAATGGAAACAAGAACTTTGTCTGGCTAATAGACTATCTTATCGAGCGCAAGACTGCTTATTTTTTTTCAAGATAGAACAAAGACGTCGCAAAATCTCTAGATGTACCAAGAGATAATCACACCTTGTTAAATTCCCAAGTAACCCTTGCAAATGGATATAATGTGGAACATCACACTGATGAAAATGTAATTGATTGCATCTTTTATAGTTTCTAATATATTTGGAAGGAAATATTTCTTAGAGAAACTAATGAGTCAATCTAGTGAAATGTAAATCACTAAAGTATTTGGATTACTGAATACATATTGTATCCGACGATGAAATGTTGGGAATTGAATCATTTAGGCTTTGACATAACCATAAAAGCACCTTGGTTGTGACATGATGTTTCATTTTGAATGGAATCATACGTACATCACTGTGTTTGAGTGGACAAGACAATGGTAAAAATATTGATAGAATGCGAAGTAACGGTATATCTCTCAATAAGTGTTCTCTAAAGTGTTAGATGCACAACCCTCCCTCTCATTATGCTTTTAAGTAAGAGAGAATATCACCCATTTTACAAAGTCTTCAGTAAAACAGGATCGAGACCATCCTAAGATGCAAATGGTAAACAATCCATATTACAAAGATAACAAGGTGAAATTTAAAAAAGTATTCATGCAGAATGCGGACCATTAAAGTGACTTATGTCTCTGATGAATGTTTTGACATTTTGGACTAGTTAGAGTTCCCAAGAAATTTGCTTTTGAAAACTCTTAGCACATATTACACAATATAAAGTACAAAGGCTCACCACCCTTATTAATGCTAGAGAATTTACATCAAAAGGACTTGATGAATATTGCATGTTTAATAGGATCAATATAGAGTACCTTATACCCAATGGTCTTGCAGAGGCTACCATTAAAGGTTACAAATGGTGACTAAGGAATAGGTTATGCGTACCAACCTATCTTTTATTGCTTTAGGGATATGCAATATTACACGCATCTTACTTAATTCGTTTTTAGAACCCAATATTAGTCAACCATTTCTGCGTACCAATTGGTTACTGGATTTAAGCTTGACATTCGTGTTCTTACGCATTTTTGGTTGAACTATATATTTCCCATTACGACTCCACATCGTACTATGATAGGTCTTCAAAACTGTTAAGTAGTTATGTTGGAAATGAATTCCCAAAAATTATCCGCATTTTAAAACCTTTGGCAGGAGATCTCTTATTGCTAGATTTGCAGGTTATCACTTTAGTGGGACAGTCTTCCCGTTGTTAGGGGGAGATAAGAAAAAGTATTTTCTAAGGGAACGACATGAATTATCGTGGTTTATTCCCACTGTGTCTCATATTGATTCTTGTACTCCACAAATGCAAATGTGAAGTGACAAAGAATAATTAATTTTCAGAATGTACACTGATGTCGCTAAAGTGATAGGATCACACATACCAGCTGCAAATACTCCTGCAAGGTTATAAATCCTCTGTATGGGTACATCATAGACTAAGGTGTTGCAACTACACTTGGTGGAAGTGTAGCTGAGGCCGTGGCTCCATAAAGGAAGACGCAGAGACCACCATGTTCGATTAATACTCACCTAGAAATTACGTATATGAGTAAGGCACAACCTTATTTGTATCATTAATGAAATCATCTCATTTGATTTTCTATGACTACGTCCATGAATCAATACTGGAGGAATCTCCGAAGTTTTAAATGATTATAGAGAACAATGAAATCCTAACGGATTATGAGAATGCACATGAGTCAATGGAAGGATCATGCGTGCACAATGATGATATAATCTATAAATAGTTGCTCCAGAAGTAGAGCACAATGAGATCGAACAATGCTTTATTTTGATCAATTTCAAATAAATAACATATTTGGCATACACAATCCAGGTAGAACTTAGTTCTTTGGAAAATATACGGGTATTTGGTGTGGCAATGCTAACCAACCAAGTGTAAAGCCTATTGGACATACATAATTAATTTGTCATAAAACATAATGAGAAGAAAGTAGTCTTGAAGTACAAAGACTCGCCTTGTGGCGCGAGGTTTCTCACAAAACCCTGGAATTATTCTCTTGTAATGAACGTTATAGAGTTCCGCTACTTAGTTAGCTTGGTAATTTCAAAATCACTTGAAATGCAGCATATGTATGTGGTTGTTACGTATCTCTAAAAGAATCAAGAGATAAAAGATATTTACAAAAGTACTTGATAGACTTTTATTGCCGAAATCAAATGACTCTAAACCACAGAGTGCATTTACAGTTACATAGAACGCTCACCTATAGATTCAAGCAATCAGGCGGATGTGGTATACCCGCCTAAGTGGCTATTTCATTTGGAGGGGATAAACAAGTAAGTTATTTTTCCTTGCGTATTCATAAGAAAGTTCCCGATTCAGAATTATAGCTATCTATGTTAATGGTACATACATGATGTGCACTCTTGATGTAATAAGAGACCTTAAAAGATATTTAAAATCCGAATTTGAGATGAAAAATCTAGAAAAAGTTCGATCGAATACCGAGCTTGTGGTATATTATTCCACCAGTTTTCATGTGTCTAAAGTTGTCAGGCAATTTAACATAGACATGCATCCTGATAGCACTCCATAATTAGTCGAGGTTCAAATGTAAGTAAGTAACCATTTCGTCCAAAAGGATATGACGAAAATGTGTTGGGAGATGAAATTCTCATATCTAAGTACAATAGACGCATTGTTGTACTTAGTATAATAATGTACTCGATTAAATTTTACATCCTCAGGGAACTTGTTATCTAGATATATCTCAGCGCCAACGCAACGTCATTGGAATGGTATAATGCAAGTAATCATATACTTAAAAGTAACCATCGACATGAGTTTTTTTTATCCCTACAAAGAAATTAAAAGGAATGCTAATGAAAGTGCAATCCAAAAGTTGTTGATTATGAAGGAACAATAATCTCTTCTCCTACTAAAGTAATCAGAGGGAGATATGGTAGATTATTTTCTCAGTCATTACCAATATTCAGTTTCGAAAAATATATGACTAAAGGAACTGTCTGGAACAATTCTGAAAGTAATCAGGGGATATGCCGACATCAGGGAGAGGATCCAAGGATATGATGTAGACATATTTTACTTCGAAATTGAAGCCGTGTTGTAATATTTTTTCCTTCGATCGAGAATATTTTTTCCCAAAGGGTTTTGTTACTCGACAAGGTTTTTAGCGAGACAACACTAAAAACATCAAGTATGTTGAACGCTGAAGACATATAGATCGTCGTTGATATTACTGAAAATATATGAATCAAAGAAACGAAACGCGATAGTCTGTTAAGCAATGTAACTTCCAGAATCAACAACATGGTCTTATAAACATTCAAGTCACCAAAGTAAAATGTGATAAACTCCTTTTGACTGCATGAGACTAATGCAAATTGTCTGACATCAGGGGGAGCATCTAATGGTGTGTTGAACTCTTTTCCTTCACCGGGGTTACTTTTTCCCGCAGGGTTTTGTTACTCGATAAGATTTTCAATGAGACAACAACAAACACGGGGAATGTAATTTCCCAGCTAAGGCTATTGTCTTTTCACGAGGTTTTTCTTCCTTAGGAGTTGTGAAGCAATTAGTCAACTTCAACAAAGCAAAGTGATCATCTGCAACAGATCACCTTTACTTGCATCTTCCACGTTGTACTCTTTTCCCTTCTTCAAGGTTATGTCCCACTGGGTTTTTCCTTGTCAAGGTTTTAATGAGGCAACGTATACACATCTAACTATGTTCTAAGTTTTCTTAATATTGTACTATTTTTCTTTAGTTTAGGTGTTTTCCCTCTGGGTTAGCCTAACAAAGTCTTAACGAGGAAATTAACTTAGACTAGTCGATCTTTGAGGATCGTATTGCATGTGATGAACTACATGTAAAATGCGAGACAACATGTGAAGTATTACATGTGAAGAGTTGTACCAAGGTTTTGCTCCACTGAGTTTTTTCCTTATCAAATTTTTAATGAGGCAATGGAATCCGACACAAGTCATCAAGGAGAACGACATTTGAAGAACTATATGTAAATCACTATGTATAAAGTTTTGTTATTGAACCACACAAAGGGGAGTGTTACAGGGCCTACGGCCCATGGATGTGCAGTCCAACTAGATTCGTAGGGTTGTATATAAGGGAAACTATGTAACTATTCTACAAGACTTTTAATAATATTGTTCTTCTTCTTGCTCTTATCTCTCCATGTTTCACCTCTAATTCTCCTTAAACAGACAAATTTTTGTTTCCCAATTAGGTATGCTATTAATTACAATTAACGAGCAAGTATTTTTAATTATTGAAAGTTTGATATTTAAGAAGAAAGAAATCATAGATGATATCCCGACTGCTATATTAAGAACGCTTTCTATATATGTAGATACCCACGTTACCAAATATATTAATTTTGGTTCTCGACCTATAAATCTATAAATAGACGTCTTGTAATTGCTCAAGCACATCTCATTAACTCATTAAGGAAGTCATGGCTGGTTCTATCACCGTAAGATTGGTTCTTCTCTTTCTCGTTGTCACTGCTATGTTCTCCCTTCCCCGAGGTATGCATGCAGATAAAGAAAGAAAAACTAGTACTCATGGATTTGGAATTTTCTTTTTTTCTTTTTTTTTCTTTTTTTGTTTTAATGGTTTTAAAATTTGACAACAGGAAGCAGCAGCGTCATGGCAGCAGATGCATCAGCTCCCGAGGTTGTAGGCAGTGCCATTACTGGGGATCGAAAGTTAAAAATTAGTCCATGCATAAGGTGTCCTAGTCATATAATTTACAGAGATTGTTGGTGTTGTCAGACCAGACCATCCAAAGACGTCTATTGTTATGAAAACCATGCAGACTGTCTTGCTGTATGCAAATGGAATTAACTGATTCAGCGGATCAAGAATATTATTATTAAGCTCAATAGTATTACAATAGTTTTATCTAGTTAATTCTTTTAAGTTTAGTTTATTAGCATAAGCTGTTATGTTATTTTTCTTTCAATTATTTATTGTGCAAATTTTATATCTGAAGTTTATTTACTTTTCTTTTGTGATGATGAAAACGTTTGAGCATTTACATCTACGTTCTATATATCATCAAAACTCCCAAGCTGCCTAGCTACTTGATCATACACCAGGTGTGATTCTGAGACCTTTTCTGAATATCTCGCATATTTGCACGAATAAAATTACAAATAAAGCAAAAAGAAAAAATAAGTGGAATCCCTTCCAGCGCATCTAGAAAACCAGTTTAAGGTTAAGAACTCCAAACTGGCGCTTCCTTTGTGCAGTAGCCATGTTACATATCAACATCCATGGGAAGTAATATGATTGTAGCAGCAGCAGAATAATCTTTAAAGAAACCCAGGATAACAAGAAGCCGAACATGAGCACGACTGGTATCATTCCAAAACCCACATATGACTAGAGCTGGCAACCGGGCGGGCCGGGGCTTGCCCGTTACGGGTTCTACGGGTCCGGGTTAATACGGGTCGAAACCCGCGGGTGGAAATTCTTCGCGGGTTAGCATTTCTTCAACCCGTACCCGTAACGGGCTGAACTTGCGGGCTCAGGGGTTAGCCCGCCCGTATGTCAGATCTGACTTGTCCGACAGAGTATTCACTGTTTTCTGGGCAAGACTGTTGCAACCTAACATAACATTCACATAACTCATTTCATATTTAGATTCATTTCAAATTTTCAATCAACAACAGATTCACTAGTGACACTATCAAAATTTAAAAATCTAGTGAAACAAAATGATAAAATTGAAAATCTTAAGATTCTTAACAAGTAACAACTGTTTAATAGTAATACTAATACCATTATACCAGTTACACAGTCAGTCAATCACAGTTACAATTACACAGTTCAACAAAGAAAAATACCCTTTGAGAATCGATACCGTAGTAACTAGTAATACCATTTTACCATACCATAGATCCTGCACAAAATATATATTGTGGTTAAACCAAAAACTGATAACTGTCAAAAAAAAACATCTTCAATCTCTTTTCTATACAAAATTTGGAGACACTGTGATAACTGTCTGTCCAAAAAACAATTTGTCCAAAAAACATTCTCATTTTCCATGTCTATCTTTGAGTTGCTCCAACTAATCATTATTATGAATCTGTAATTCCAAGCAAAAATAAATCAAACAAAAGAAAAGAAACAAGTCAGAATTTGCATATTTACCCCGCTTTATATTGAAGAAGTATGCAACTACGCATACTAATTAGACGCATAAGAACTTACTTCGCCATCCTCCAATGCCTCATCCTCCAATACACCAAGTTCAAATCCTAATACATCTTCTCCAATAAGCCCATTTTCCTCATCCAAATCTTCTTTTCCTACATGGATAAAAACCATCGAAGTTAAATATGAAATTTAGATATTCAACTAAATGCAATATAGGCACTTACCAACTCCAAGGTCCCAATCACGAGTTGTTATCACCGCCTCAGCATTTTCAGGTAATAAGGAACTCCGAAATCGATCAATTACCCTTCCGCCAATACTAAATGCAGATTCTGAAGCGACGGTTGAAATAGGAATTGACAAGATGTCCCCAGCCATTCTTGAAAGAACTGGAAATCGTTGCTCCTGGCCTTTCCAATACATTAGGATGTCGAATGATGGATTCCGTTGACAAGGATGTTTCTCACTAAGATATAGATCTAACTCTGACAAGTCAGATTGCAGATCACCACCACCATTTTCCTGTGCTGCAGCGTATTCCTGCATAAAATAAGAAAGAAGTTAGAAATGAGAACAAAGTACTAGTTATCTTCTATGAGAACATAAAGTACAAGAACTTCACAAACACACACACATAAAACACAAAATAATACAAGACCACATGTACGTAATAAATAAGCTTCAAAATTACCTCGTACCACTCACTTCCTTGATGGGACAGATATTAGAAAAGCATCTATCTTCCAATTCATGTAGGTTAGGTCATGTAGTTATCCTACCAAGCTAATATAGGAGTTCCAGCGTGATGCATCAAGTAGTGAGTTAAACCACCGTGATCATTGCAATCGTTAGGTCATGTAGTCGTATTCTATCACCACATCACTGGAATGCTAATTAAGCATTTCTTTTTACCAGATGAATTAAAAGAGAAGATTACTGATGTAACTAATTTGATTGAAACGAAGGCGGCAGAGTACCACTCGATCGCTGCGGCAACCACTTCAGTTGCGGAAGAAAAGGCTTGAGCCGACCAAAATGCTTAATCCCAAATTTGAGGACAAGTATGTAACGAATCCCACGCCTTTGTTTTGCCAAGGGCAGAGATTCTAATCCACGCCTTTACTTAAACCGCTGTTCACATCTCAATTCATGGTAGACATTTCCTAATCAAAAATTCTAAACATACCGTGAAAGAAAAACAGAACTAAAACCGCGGCTATAATTTTCATTTAGTTTTTAAGGGCAATCCATGTAGATCTACTGTTAGCAGTTAACGCTACCTCATCTCAAGAAAAGTGGTAGTAGTACTTTAATAAAAAAAATTCCTTCCATTTCTACCTAAAAATAGTCTAAAATGAAACAGCATTGCAAAAATCGACCATGTTTCCCAATTAGATAGGCTATTAATTACGAGCACGTATTTTAGTTATTGAAAGTTGATATTTAAAGAAAGAAAGAAATTATAGATGACATTTTAATGGAAAATCTTTTATTTTCTGCTATATTAAGAACACTTTCTATGTATAATATACTGTTAAGGATCGAGCAAGAGAGAGGAGAGCATAAAGGCGGAAGCATAAAAGATTACATTGATAATAATTTTGGTGTGTCTTTCTCATTAGATCTTCAATCTATTTATACAATAACAAGACTTGGTTATCAAGACACAAGACTTGGTTCTCAAGATATTCAATTCCTAATATAACTCTCACAACTTAATATACCTATCTCCTAAATATAGAATCTTCTATATTATTTCCTAATACCCTCCCTCAAGATGGAGCATGGAGATCACGAATGCCCATCTTGGACAAAATAAATTTAAACTGATCTTTCCTTAGCACTTTTCGATCCTCAACGTAGTTTAGGGACATTTTGGTCCTCTTCGTAATTTTAGGACGATTTCGGTCCCTTCATAGTTTTAGGACATTACGGTCCTCTTCGTAGTTTTAGGACGTTTTCGGTCCTATTCGTAGTTTAAGGACGTTTCGGTCCTCTTCGTAGTTTTAGGACATTTCGGTCCCCTTCTTCGTATTTTAAAGACATTTTGGTCCTCTTCGTAGTTTAAAGACATTACAGTCCCATCATCTTCGTAGTTTAAGGACATTACGGTCCTCTTCGTAGTTTAAGGACATTACGGTCCCCTTCTTAGTTTAGGGACGTTGCGGTCCTCTTCGTTTTCTTCGGTAAAATATTTCTTGTATTCTTGGTTTCTTCAATAAAATACTTTTTGTACTCTCTTGACAACTCATAGGTTTTTAACCTATTATTATTGTTCTCTACAACTCATAGGATTTTAACCTACTATTGTTGTTCTTTTTCTCATCACCTCTTGGTGATTGCTTTTTTTTTTTCTTCACAACCTTTCTAGTTTTTTTTTTTTTCTTCTCTTCTTCTCTTGTTCCAGTCACGCTTTTGTTGCGAAATCCATCACAATTTTTTTTTTCCAAGATTCTCTCACAATCTTTCATTTCTTCGAGCTTCTGCCACAAGCTCTAACTATTCTTCTTCTTTATTTTTCTGTTACAAATTTGTCACGCTATTCAGATTTGCCACATTTCTGAATTCGTAACAGATTTGCAACGCTGTGACACTATTGTCACATTTTTGTTTGCAAGCATTTAAACAAACGTCTTCTCTTCTTCTTACTTTCTCTTCTCCTCTCAAGGTTGTTGTAACAATGACAACAACAGTTTTTTTTTTTTTTTATTCATCTCGACAACCAGCAGAACCCATAAATCCTCAATCAAGAATCTTAACCTCAATTCCATCCACAACTGGATACCGATGCCAGTCACAGCCCCCTTGGTTGTTTCTCGGTCAACAAATACACACAGCGACCACTTCTTTCTCTTCTTCAAACAGATTTATCTCGAGCTTCTTCGAATCCACTTTGGTTTCTTCACGGATTTGCTCGATAAAACTCCAAATAAGTAGTAAAAATCTTTCTTTGCTGCTCGAGTTCCATCCTTGATATGGCAGCAACCGTCAAGTTCTTTTCGCAGCGACTGGTGCTCCTTTCTCGAACTTCAAATCTCTTTACCGCAACTCTATCAACAAACCACCGTTTTATAGTCATCGTCACTGCCAAGCTCTGTCTCCTCTCTTTCTGATCTCTAATTAACTCTGTTCACCGCTCAACTTATCGTCACTTCCAACCCATACAGCTTCCTCCATTCTTCGCTGCTAACAACCAACTTTTCTTTCAACAGCCACACGAACAAACCCACACGAACGGAGGAGGTGCAGCACACTTCTTCGCTACCGGAACCCATCCGTCAGTTCTCGCTCCAACAATGATCTTCCTCGTCTACTGCCGATACTAGCAGCAACCCGTTACAGCACTCTTCATCTTCTAAAATCAGTTCTAATACTTCTTCCGATAACAACAAAATGTTTTGTTGTTAACTTCACACCAAGTTCCGACTTGTTTAAATAGAAGTGCACGACCACACACATCCCTTCATAAATAAACTCACTATGGTTCTTCTGTACGTTCTCAAAACAGATTCGAATCCATGAATCACCATTAGGCGTCATTAATCTATTTATATCACACAGCAGCAACAGTTCTTCATGGGTTTGATTAAAAAAATTCCACAGCTCCAACTTCATCGTCGTTCTTTCCACAACCACCAATCATCATCATAACCTCATCGTTTCTCACAACATCTCCCTGAACTTCGTACGCAGCAGCAACTTTCCTTCCGTATTCCCCATCACCATTACTGCCTTTTGAGTTCCACCAGGAACCCTACGTTCCACCACAGATCACGATGATATGGAAGCAAACTCCAATCTTCCAGGAACCCTACGTACCACCACCACGGGATCCCTGGTTTTATTCTTCCATCGCCCAACGGCCCCATCTGACTCATGTGAGGCGTTAACCTTGTCAGCAACCTAGCTTTATTCCTTGTGCTTGCTCACAACAACAAACTCATCTTACCAAGGTTTTGTTCCCCTGATTTGGTGAACAACATGATTTTGAACACGGTTCAGCAGCAACATAAGACCAAGAGTTACGCCTTCTTCTTCATCCTCAAACTTAACACGATTCTCTTCCTCTTTTGATGTCTCTCTTATTCAATTTTTTTTTTAACTCATTACCTAAACCCTAGAATTAAAGGACAATAGTCCCACATCGCTAGAATTAATTGATTAACTTAAAATATAATATAAAAGGATTGTTCCACTCATTGTCAATTGGTTTTGAGTTGGATGTCCCCGGATTTTAACATAGTATGAAGACTTGGCAATACGGGATGGCCAAGAAAACGGATACTGGTCGGATGACGAGGGGATCTTAAGAAAATGGTATCAGAGCTAAGCCCCAGACCCAGACTTGCGTACGACGGGTGTAGGCCGAGTTACTGGCCGAAGTGTTTAATGTACACCCGGGGTGTAGGCAAGTGCCGATACTGACCGAGGTGTTACCTCCCTTGATTTAGTCACTCACCTGTGTACACTTGTTTACCGATGGACTGATAAACTCGTACGTAGGTCCACGTGTGAGGTCCCAGTGACTGGCCTTACACGTGAGAGGACGTGTGAAAGGACAATAGTCCCACATCGCTAGAATTAATTGATTAACTTAAAATATAATATAAAACGATCGCTCCACTCATTCCCAATTGGTTTTGAGTTGGATGTCCCAGGACTTTAACATATACACACATTTCCAAATATATTAATTTTGGTTCTCCACCTAAACATATACTATAAATAAGTAGACATCCTATGATACGATGGCTCAACCAAATCAAGCACATCTCTTCTCCAACAAGTAATTAGGCTATGCAGTAGTTGGAGGAAGTCATGGCTGGTTCTAACGCCACAAGATTGGTTCTTCTCGTTCTCATTTTCACTAGTATGTTCTCCCTCCACCAAGGTACGAAGAAATATTACTAGTCATTTATGGATTTTTTTTGTTTTGTGTAATGACTAGTTGTTTTTTTATGTTTATAAATTTGACAACAGGAAGCAGCATCATGGCAAATGCATCAGCACCGGCTCCAGCACTAGCTGCAGATGTTGTAAGTACTGCAATAGCTGGAGATCGGAATTTAAAAATCACTCCATGCATAAAGTGTTTTAGTTATCGCAAATTTTACAGAGATTGTTGGTGTTGTCAGACTAAATCGGATGATTTTTGTTATAAACACCAGGAGGGGTGTCTTGAGAATTGCCAATGAAATTAACTGATTGATTCTGAACAAGACAACTTATTATTTATTCCTAGACAAGCCAAGCTAAATAGTACAATGGCTTATTATTTCCTTCAAATCTTGATTAGTTTATTCACACAAAATAGTTTGTTATGTTACTTTCCTTTCAATAACCAAAAATTAATTTGGCATAATTTATTATCTGAAATTTATTTTGTGATGACATCTATTAAGCAATGACATCTACATTCCTCAACCAATGGTTAGACCTGTAGTTACTTCCTCAATAAGGTCGATAGGTTTTCGGTAAATCCTTCTAAGAAGGCTTATGTGTTTTGCCAGCAAGGTTAAAATTCATTAACAGAAAATAGAAAGAACAATAAATAGACGCACATAATAGGTTTACTTCAAGTAAGAAGTAAGCACGATTTTCATCCATGCATTTTTTCTTAGATGTAGCTTGGCTTCTGCATTTTTGCTTGTGGATCAAATTTTTCTCGACTTGTCTTCTTATTTATTAGCATTCTAGATAAATTATATGTCATGAAGATAGCATTTGTAACTTATCGCATGTTTCTTTCTTTACCGGTTAAAATAAATAAATATGTCTACTGTTTTCTTTTCTATTATCTGGCTATCCCAGACCTGTATTTGCATTGACAAGTAGAATTACCTTTGAAAAAACTATGATATTGATGTAACCTGCTTATGACAACTCTAACAGCAGGACTCCAGCCCCTTAAAGCTTACTGAAACAGGGGAGAAGGTAACAAACCCCGAAAGTAACAACATCACACATTGGACGGAAGCTCTCAATATCAGCGGCAAAAGCTTCATCAGACTGTGACAACACTAAAAAAATTTGTAATGTCGTGCCATCATTGGAAAATCTAATTTTTACAATTTCATTACGGCTCCTTAAATAGGATCCGACGCTGGCTCGAGGAAGAGCGTCAACTAGCAACACGAAAAGGATATTTATGATTGAAATTTTATTTTAAATGAAATTTTTTTGAGTTTAATTTAATTACTTTTTGCAGATTTTCTTGAAATGAGTTTTCACCATTTGGTGTTGATCATTGACTTTGACCATTGGCCAAGTGTTGACTTTGTTCGTTGACTGCTACCCCAGAAAAAAGAATTATGGAATGAACAGAACGGCAGGTGGATCCTGGATGCGTGTTATACTAGTGTTTGTAACCGGAGGTGACCATTAAAGCACAAATCTTACGTTGTAAGGCAAATAGTACTAAACATGAATTAAATCTTTTGATTTCGTATGAGACCCCTTATTACCAGCTAACCGAGCTAGTTTACAAAGACTTTTCCTAAATATTATATATGCTTACAATTAATAAAATTATAAATATTACAAAAATAAATGTAATCCCCTTCAGCACATCCCTTGCATCTGCATTGAAAACCAGTTTAAGGTATTGAATAACTCCAACTGGGCACTTCCTCCGTGCAGTAGCTATATTATATATCAAAATCCACATGAAATAACTGACCGCGAAGGCGGACCACACGAAGAAGAATATTACGATTGTAGCACCAAAATGAAATTCTTTAAGGAAACCCGGCCTCAGGTCAGAGAGGACAATTAAATAACCAGTGGTAATACATCCGATTGAAATGCACATCAACATAGCAAGAAGCCGAACTTGAGCACGACTGGTATCATTCACCAACCCACATATGACCATGACGATTATGGACAGAGATATTAGAAAAGCAATTATGTTGCAGTCCATGTAAGTCATGTAGTGATCTGGGTACTTACTAGCTAATATAGGGGTTCCAGCGTAATGCATGAGGTAGAAAGGTGAAGCATCAGTACCATTGAGGTCGGAATAATTACTCAAACGCTCGTCATCTTTTATAATCACGTCCGAGGAATATGGAACCCTTCCACTTGGTAACTCATTAATAACAAGATGCAGGAAACTGCCTTCTTCGATAGTAGTTTCATTAATATATTTGTGAAATGAGTAATTATAGATGGCACCAAAATAATCAGCAAAGACAATAGGGTTGGTACCAAATTCAACCTTATAGTCATCTTGCCAAGCACCCCCTGGTGGATTCATAGCACCTTGAAAAGCGATTCCTGCTATCAGCGTTGCTACTACCATTAGCGCATTCACCCTCTCTATCATCCATTTCCGGTCCTCTTTTTTCGGTAATTTTGTCTTGTTATGCTTCTTAGTGTTTCCACAGCTACCGGAGACCTCAAATTCTAGATCGTTCCTTTCGGACTGTGATAACATATCTAAGGCTTTGTCACTGTTATTGTTCAAGGCGTTTATCTCAACTTTTATATGTTTATTGCCAACTAAGTATCCCATAATCTGCAAAATTTAAGTAATAATTGTAATATCCAAAAATTTTCTGAACTTTAGATGGATCACTAATGGAGATGTATAAATACCTCCACGTTCCTCGTTTCTGCAGCGATGTGTAAGATTGTGTTGCCGCCATCGTCCCGAGAGTTGACAGACATAACATTCCTGTTTGTAGCTTCTGCACCTAATCGAGGAAAAAAGAATGGCTGTGCACCTATCTGGTATTCAACCAAAAACTTTAGCGCCTCAAAACTGCTGTTTTTAAGACAATAGTGCAGTACGGTCTCATTTTTATCAGTCCTTAAGTGAACAGCTTCTGGTCTTCCTTCGATTAACACCTTCAGTATGCTAACCTCATTTTTCATTGCTGCTAGATGCATAGGTGTTCTTCCATCTTGATCTTGGATTGTGCAAACATCCATGTTCGCCTTTACCAACAGCTTCACCATCTCAGTTTCTCCTGCTGCTGAAGCCAAGTGAAGAGGAGTAAGTCCTTGGGAGTCTCTTACTGTTGTGAGATTTCTGTTCATATCCAATACTGCTTTCGCAAATTTGATATGACCAAGCATAGCTGCTATGTGTAAAGGAGTTCTAAGGAAACTTGTTAATACTGCATCTTCAAAACGAAGGCGACGATCTTGATTAAAGATTCTTTTAAGGGACTTAACATCACCTTTCATTGATACATCATAAAGCTTCTCCATGCTCCTAATTTTTCTAAGCTGAACCCACCTTTTCTGCAATAGTAGTAGGTTCTTTTACTGAACTTGTACCATTAGGAGGTATGTAATTATTCATATGCTTTGAGACTATTTAACAGGAAGTGCAAGTTCTGGGTCATCGCCAAGTCTTTGCATAGGTATCGCTTTGCTTCTGCAGTTTAACTTCTATCTCTTTGTGGATCATATTTTTCTTGACTTGTCTCATGTACTACTCTTTTTCTTACAATAATTGAATCATTCAGCAATATCCTTCACAATTAGTACTAGATAGCATGTGGTTGTTATCGAAGTCAATTAGTAAGTAAACGCTGAGTGGTGTGTGATAACATTTTAGCGACTCACTTGTATCTGCAAGTTCCCATCATGCATATAAGAAGGGGACCATTAATTATTGCTAGGCTTTTAGACTTGGAATTTTCGTCCACATGACTAGTCTTATTTTATTTTATTAATTTGATAAGAAGAGAGCTTTCACTCTCAGAGGAAACTAATTTTATTCATTCTTCTGGGTTTTTAATCTTATATTTTCTTTGTGTTAAAAATGTGTATAGATCTAATTTCCGGAGGCAAGAGCAAGAAAACAAAGAGAGCAGCCCCTAAATCAGATGATATCTAAGGGCCCTGTTTTTCAGCCCAACTGTTGATGTAAAAAAAAAAAAACCTTCTTTGTCTTTGCACAGAAAAACCTCGGGAATTAAATATATGTGAGTCTGGTTAAGTTAGGTAACATATGACCATTAGAAAAAAAAAGATTAAACAGTTTTAACAATGTCAGTACTAACAATAGATCAATTTTTTTGGAAAAAGAAAGCAGGAATACCATCTGGCCCAGCGATAAAATTAGGAAACATACCAAATACAGTATTATGGATTTCATTAATAGAAGGAAATATCATGAGTTAAAACATTTCAGCGTCAGTTATAACAGAAGGGACAAGATTTATAATGTCATAATTAATAACAAGAACAGAAATACTAAGTAAAGTTTCAAAATGAATATTTAAATAATTTGCAATTTCATCTTTCTTTTTATCCACCTATTGTTGTTGTCATAGAGACTAACTATATTGTTTCTCCTTTGACGTTTAACCGCATTCTGGTGAAAGAAATGAGTTTTCTTATTCCCTAATTGAATAAGATTTTCATTTCCCTTAACCTTCCACATCCCCTCTTCATAATCATGGACTATTTTCATTCAACCTAATATTATGATTAGATAAGAGATTTTACAAAGTGTGCTCTAGATAGGACTACTTGGTATGATTATTACCAAATTCATTTTTATTCCATTTCCCAACATCTATCCTAAATGTTCTAAGTTTATTAGCTAGAACATATACATGAGATCCCTGAAAACTAGTGTCCCAGAAGGATTTGATTATTTCTCTACAAGAAGTTTATTCTTAAAAGAAGCCAAAGTATTTAAAAAGCCTATAATCTTTGTGAACAGAGATTAGGAGAAGCGGAGAATGGTTAGATATTATTGGGTGTAAATGCTTAACACAGACATTAGGAAAATGAGTGAGCCAGGACCAAAAGATCTAACCTATATAAAAACACAGACATTAGGTTTTTATCTGTAATACATCATTAAGACTAGAATTTTAAATATTTATAAATGTTCGGTTTACAAAATTTGGTGCCATGTGATGCATTAATTCTCAAGATCAAAAACTTCACAATACAAATTCAATGCCATTCCACTTTATATCCCATATTTACAACTCCTATTTCAAATGACCCCGTCGTTGCTACAAACCTGAATTATGGATGTTGAAGATAAAACCTTCAAAAAAAAATAGTTGAAAATTTCTTTACTGAATGGATCGAGAAGTCAACGGTAAAAAGGAAGAAAATTATTAAGAAGAAGGGTTTTTGCTTAAATATTTTCAGATCTAAATAATTTATTCTACCAAATTATCTTTGTCTATATTATCAGTGTATCGTTAAACCCGATATATCGGTTTGTACCAGCCAATATGAGATTTTTTATCGTTCACTCCTTGTGTCACCGATGTTTTAGATATCGTAAAGGTTTTTTCGAAACCCATAATATCGACCGATACAACCGATGTCGACTACCTTGGGTCGAACCAACTAAACGGGAATCTAAGAAACCTAAATCATGCAATCATATGTTATTGAAATCAGTGTTAAATTTCCTAATTTCAGCTCCATTGGAAACCTTTCCTCCTCTCTTTTCATCAGAATAAAGGATGACATCGGGATCTCCTAGCATAATCCAAGGGTGTATCATATTCTGGCCCATATGATGGACCATTTTCCAAAAGTTGGCTTTCCTATAGTCTTTATAAAGACTCCATACATACAAGTAAGAACCCAATTCGATTTAGTTTTTTCATCCCATACATGGAAATTTATTTGGTTATCATCCTGATATGAAATAGTTAGTTTAACAGAGTTATCCCAAGCAACCACAAGACCACCAGCAATACCAACTAGAGCTTGACAAGCAACATTATAAAATATGGATTTGTTTAGGATATTTTTGACATAGTCATTCGTGTTTTTTGTTTCAGATAGAAAAACAATGTTAGGCTCATGAGCATTTAAAAGCTTCCCGAGTTGTTGTCTAGTAGTTTTGGTTCTTGGTCCCTGCCAATTTCAAAATAAAATACTAATGAATTTTCAGAAATAAAAAATTATTTGGTAAGCAAAGTTTGGAAAAAGTATAATTTTAGCATAAAATTTAAAATTCAGGGACACCTGCAATGTGGATATTTGATCAGGATGTAACCAAACATAAGAAAATAATAGGGTGTTTGAAAAAGCCTGGGTAGCTCCCTTAATTTTCCTCACGGAAGGAGATTCTGAGATATTCCTTTTCTGAGCATTAGCCATTGCACACTCGGACTTAGCAGCAAAAGATTTCCGAGCTCTAGGGCTTTTGGTTAATTTTGATTTTCCCATCTTGTCAGGATTCTAGCCGCCATTGAAATCAGCTAGCTGAATGGGGAACTGGTTCAATTCCTTAGGAGAAGTGGAATTAAGTTCTAAGGAGTTTTACTTCTACACTAAAGAGGTGCTCCACTGTATACTCATGTCCATGCGTGTATACCATGCACCAAGTCCATCTTCTATTTGTTATTATTTTTGGCGAATTTTTCTTTAAGAAATTAATTCCAAAAATATTTTCTTAAGAGTTTTATTTGTGGGAAATTCCTTTTAGGAGTTTAACTTGTTTTTGAAGAAAACAAAAACCTAACTTGATTTGCAAGTATCTCATCTTATAAATATGACTCGAAATTCTGTTTTCAAAACACACAAGCAGCGACTATATCTAGGTCTACTTTTTTTTTTCTTCTTCTTATATTTTGTGCGGCGTTTTACTTCCATCACTGTTGCTGAGTTCAAGAGTGGGTAACTTGCGTCGTGCTAACTCAAGTTATATCGGGCAGTCTTATCCTGGACACATTTTCGCATGTTGGGGTTTAGCATTACTTCAGAGTATACCTGCGAACTAATGTGTTAAGGACAGCTTGTTGAACCTGTGATTCTGCCCTCATCAATTTGTTCGTGGTAGAGTTGTTTGATACGGTTCCTTATATTTATTGTTTGATACATCTGACGTTTCTTTTATTGTTACAAGATTCCAACAATGAAAACCAAAATCCGTATCAAATCCAAAAAGAAAATCACCGTTGTTTAAAGATCTTAAGGCCACAAAATTTCTAACCAACCCAAAATACTTTTTCAGGTCAATGGTGAAAAGCTTATTCCAATAAGATTTTTTCACTCTGTTGTCGTCCTTCAACTCCCACACCTCAACACCACTATTAGGATAAACAACCACATATGCAAAGAGACCCTCCCAATGCACACAGACTTGTTCTGAACTCTGCATGACATGACAAGTCGGGCCATGACATCTCTTGGAATATCTCTTTCTCGAAATCAAAATAAAGGATAACTCTACGATATGTTTCATCATCAGCTTTACGTATTGCTTCATAGTGAAAAACTCCATTAACGGGCACCTGAGCTGCACCAGGCGGGCGGTAAACATTATAAGGAATGGTGTCGAGTGGTATCCATATATGTGATCCTAGGGTATAGCGGTAAACTTCAGACTGCCGAATTCGAGACTCTAATTGACGGCGCCTTTGATAAGTATTACCACATTGAAATTCCTAGTCTTATAATCATAACCAAACCCACCTTCAATGCAATAGTCTTCGGAGAAATCTTCGGTTGTAAATGGTGGCCTTGGTGGTGCTTCAGGTAAATCTATATACTCATTTGTGGATGGGTTCCAAAGGAAAAGGTTAGATATGTCGACAGGTTTCATGCAAATCAAACCATTACAATGTCCAAGAAAGCCAAGCGAAAGACTATAATTATGGTTTGCCACAAATGGGAGATTTTTATTAACACAACTAGTACATGTAGGTGATAATGGATCATAATCTATGGTGTAGACTTCATCCTGAAAAGTTTTAGGATTCCATGAATGATGAAGCATAAGACTTAATCTGTTTATCTCAGTAGCGTGATCTAAGTGCATTTGAACAAACTTACTTTCATTCAATAACTTGTACCAAGTCTTGTTTACACACCGGAATCGCCCAATTGTCTTGACGGGTGACCTAACACATATATCCAACATGATTTCATCCGGGAGGTTCACCATCGCTGAAATTACAAGAAATATCCTTTATTTTCAAGTACTAGTTGTTTCTTTGATAATCAATAATTAAAGCAACCCCTGATTCAAGCAGAAAAAAATTTGGAGAGAAGCAGCGCAAAAACAAAGACAATAAAAATAAAAGTGAAAATTAGAGATTGGAAGAGTTTGTTCATACCAGAAAAAGTCGAGGTCGATCGGATGAATCTGAAAAGCGATACAAAACTAAGGTTTCATTCTGTTTAGACTTTTTTTTTGGGGGGGGGGGGGGGCGGGAGGGGGGGGGGGGGGCTTTGTCATCTAAATAAATTAAGAGACACGATCGATCATAAACAATAGAACGTGCTTTGCATGATTTTTCCAACATAACAACTGTCATTATTCCAGCTGATGAAGCAGGCAAGGGCCGATGAGTATTTTTCCATTGGAAAGACTGTCAAATTAGTCGATTAATATATGTAGCCTCTGTTGGTCCGAGTCAAGTGAGAAGTAAGCACGATTTTAATCCATGCATATGGGGCATCATCACCAATACTTTGCATTGATATGTCTTGGCTTCTGCATTTTTGCTTGTGAATCATATATTTTCTGACTTGCAGCATATATGTACTCTTCTCATTTTCGCAATATCGATCTTTCACAATATTATGTCAATTTCTACTTTGCTAAAGGAAGTGTCAAAACAGAATCATACGTACCAGATCAATTACAAGAAAAGATTAATACTTGTTACTAAGTTGATAGAAACTTCAGTCGTACAATCTCGAGTTAATCAAACTCTCTAAATCCCAAATTTTAGGACAAGTATGTACCACTCAATCAAAAGGACAACAACAAACAATGACCCAAAAAGAAGCTAAATAATCCTAGCTAATACATGAGCTTTTTGCAGTCAGGTTCACCACAAGAGCACCGCATATGCTTAAATATCTTTCCATGTTTGTGCACCACAATATTAGCCCTAGAGCCATAGTCATAAGATAACTCTTGTAAAAAACATGAAATGGATTTTGATAAGTAACATAACAATGATAAATGTTAAAATAAGTTGTTGAACACTGGTAAACATTCTACAGACAAAGCAAGCATATTACGTGATGAGGAGTTATATTGTCATTTCAAAAAATACATCATGAGCAAGTCTTGGACCATGATGGTCACTCAACACACATTATTGAACGTAGAGATTTTTGAGTCTAACGCGCGGAAGTTTCAATACCAAGTCTAGAGATTGAGTTGAGACTTCGTAGTGTAGCACAGATAGGGATGGAAGAAAACTAGTTGTTGTGGTTGTGAAGATAGTTAAGTTTTGTGAGAAACTTGATAAAATATGATTCTAGGATACAGATTCTAAGGTTTGTAAAATTGATAATTGAATTGATAATAATATTGATAGTAAAATGTATCTCTAAACAAGAAGGCATAGCCTTTAAACAGGTTCACAACAACCGACTAAACAAAAAAGAAAAAGGAATTTTACGTAAACTAAGAAAGGAAAAGGCTTACAAAGCAAGTGGGCTAAACAGAAACGTTGAATCAACTGTTATAGTTGATACGCACGTAAAAGAGCAACAATCATAGTTGATACTTTCGTAAAGAATCAACAATCATTGTTGATACTAAATTATGGATCAACATAAAGAGTTGATACAGAGAAAGATGTACTACATCAGTCCCCCCTTCTTGAAAGAAACTAGTACTCGAGTTATTAAATAGAAAGAACTTCATTCTCTCCATGAAATGTAAAAGTTTCTTGCACATTGAAAATATTAGAGATATTCCAATTGGATGGAAGATCAATAACATATGCATTATCAGTTATTTTCTTCAAAATCTTGAATGGTCCATACTTCTTCATCTTGGTTTTGTTATAAGTACCCGTAGGAAATCTTTCTTTTCTGAGATGAATCAAAACCAATTATCCTTCCTCAAAAGTCTTAAGTCTTCTATGTTGATTTGCATCTTCCTTGTACTTGTTATTAGATTGTGCAAGGTTTGACTTTACTTATTGATGTATGTGTGAAGCTTTCTCAATAAAGTTATCTTCCTTGGCATTTGATTTATGCAACTTGGGAAGCACCACCAAATCCAAAATATGATTAGGAACTTTAGAATAAAAAATCTGAAAAGGTGTCTTACTTGTGGATCGATTGATTGAAGTGTTATAAGGAAATTACATATTTGGAAGGAAATTATACCATTGATTCTCTTTTCCTCCAATAACCTTGGCTCTGATCAGATTTCCTAAAGATCGATTGACCACTTCAGTTTGTCCATCTGTTTGAGGGTGATCAGTTGTACTATACTGAATTTTAGTTCTCAAACACATCCATAAAGACTTCAAAAAGTAACTTAAAAACTTAGTGTCTCGATCTGAAGTAATTATCTTGGGAATTCCATGCAAACATACTATTTCTTTGAAAAACAAATAAGCAACATTGAAGGCATCTGTTGTTTTCTTGCAAGCTATGAAGTGAGCCATTTTTTAGTAAGGAACAACAACCACCATAATAGAATCATTCCTCCTTGTTGTACGTGGTAAACCAAGCACAAAGTCCATGCTAATATCCACCCTAGGTGCATCAGGAATTGGAAGTGGAGTATACAATCCTATGTTTTGAATATTCCCTTTAGGCTGCTGACAAAACATGCATTTTTTTACTACCTCTGAACATCTCGTTTAATTGAAGGCCAAAAATAACACTCCTCAACCAAAGAAATTGTTTTATCACGTCCAAAATGTCTTCCCAGACCACTTCCATGTAATTCTTGGATCAAATGAAGACGTAAAGAACATTGTGGTATATATAAACGATTTTCTTTTAAAAGAAAACCATCTTGAATGAGAAAATCATCAACACTGCCTGTTGAAGAACTACAATTTTCCCAGAGTTTCTGAAATTCTTTGTCTTCACTATAGAGATCTTTCAAGAAATCAAAAGATAAACTCTTATGTTTGAGACTAACAAGAATATGATCTCTTTTACTTAAAGCATCAACAACTTGATTAAGTTTTCTACTCTGATGTTTAATAGAAAATGTTTATTGATTGATAGTAGATAACCATCTATCGTGCATTCTATTGAAGTTTTCAAAAACTTAAGAGCCTGATTATCAGTATTGACAACAAACTCAATATGAATAAGATAAGGATGCCAGTTCTTAAGAGCTTGAACAAGAGCAATTAATTCTAACTCATAAGTAGACCACTTCTTCCTTGTATCTGAATTTTTTGCACTATAGTATGCAACAGGATGGCCTTCTTGAGATAACACAAAACCTATTCCAATAATAGAAGCTTCATAATGAATTTCAAAAGGTTTATAAAAATTTGGCATAGCAAGAACAGGAGCGCTACACAACTTCTCTCTAAGTAGATTAAATCTTTTATCTGCTTCTTCAGTCCATTCAAAAGTATCATGCTTCAAACAATCTGTCAAACCAGCTGCAATGGTGTTAAATTTTTTCACAAATCTTCTATAGAAGGATGCCAAACCATGAAAACTGTGTACTTCACGTATAGATGTTGGTGTAGGCCATTCCACAATTGATTTAATCTTAGAATCATCCACATAAATACCAGCATCTGACACAACATAGCCTAAGAAGGTAACCTTGTTTATATATAATGTGCACTTCTTAAAGTGTACATACAAAACATTGCTTTTGAAAGCCTCAAACACTTGAGATAAATGTGAAATATGCTCTTTTTCATTGTTGCTAAAAATCAGTATGTCATCAAAATATACTATGACAAACTTTCCAAGAAAAGGTTGTAAAACTTGGTTCATGAGTCGCATAAAAGTACTAGGAGCATTAGACAAACCAATAGGCATTACCAACTATTCATATAAGCCTTCCTTTTTCTTGAATGTTGTTTTCAATTCATCACCTTCATGGATACGAATTTGATGATATCCACTACACAAATCAAGCTTGGTAAAGAATTTAGCACCAGAAAGCATATCAATCATATCATCAATTCTTGGTATAGGAAACCTATATGGTATAGTGACTCTTTTAAGGCTCTACATTTTATACACATACGATGTCCACCATCCTTTTTGTCTACTAAAAAAGCTGGACTAGCACAAGAACTTTTGCTTAGTCTTATTAAACTTTTTGTAACGAATCATCAACCTGACCTTGTAATATCTCATGTTCTTTAGGACTTAGCCTATAATGAAGTTGATTAGGAAGGGAAGTTCCAGGTATAAAGTCAATTTGATGCTGCAAATCTCTCAGAGGAGGTAAAGTATTTGGCAACTCAGCAGGAAATAATTCACCAAAAGAAGAGATTAAAGGTTATACCTTGTCTGGAATTTCCACCATTGGTTTAGCAACTTCATGAGAACTCAAAGAATGAACAATGGTAACAACCAAGACAGTTGTCTTCTTATCTGTTGGCTCCTTAATTGAAGTAGAAGATTGTAAAGGCCATAAAACTTTATTAAACCCTTCATGAATAAAATTATATGTATTCTCTTAGCAATTATAAACATCACGAATGTCATATTTCCAAGGTATTCCCAACAATAAACTTGTGGCAGTCATGTTAATAATATCACATAAAATGTACTCTGAATATCCAGGGAAACAAAATTTCACCAAACATTGATGATTGATTTGTTGAGTGGAAGAGATATTTATCCAACCAACTGAATAAGGTATTGGATGAAAAGTAACAGGTAAACCAAGTTTCTCAACTAATTTTGCAGAAACATAGTTTTCTGTACTTCTATTGTCAATGATCATGCTGCAAAGCTTCTCTTCAATGAGACAATGAGAATTTAAAATACTATGTCTTTGAGTAGGACATGGTTCAGTGATCAAAACAGGTCGAATTACTCTAAGAAAATCTGCATCATAAGTCTCATGTTCTTGTAGATAAGTAAATTCATCATCTCCTAGTGCATCTTCTTCTTGCATAAATTTCGGAATCTCATTAATATAAGCATGAAACTTGCGAAAATCACTAGAAGTATGGCCAGTTTGGTTGTTGTTGCATCTATCTCCTCGAAACCTTTGAATAAGGATTATGCGATTTAGTTAAGGGAAGAAATTGTCGTTGATACTTATTACCTCTAGTATTCTGAGAAACATCTCGTTGTTGAGTAGCCTGAGGTGGCTTAGCAGATGGAATATGCATCATCAGAGCAGTTTCTGCATGTAGAGATGATTGACTGGAAAGATTTGGTGCTTGCTGTTACTGATAAGAAGAACCATAAATTCGTTCTTCCTTTGAATATATATCAATAACGACCATTGATCCCTTGTCACCCTGGTAATTATAAGAAGAATTATATGGTCTGGCAGCTTTATAAAAATGTTGATAACGAGCTTGCCGTGAATTTGCTTGTCTAGAAGTACTTAGTACACGCCTTTCAATTTTAATAGCTCGTTAGATGGCTTCAACCATTGTAAACACAGATTGTGTCATCCCTTGTTGTTCAAACCATCTATAAAATGCGCAACTAACTACTCTTCAGTTTCATTCAATTGGTTATGAGCTACAAAACCATAGAATTCAGCTACATATTCTTCAACAACTCTCGCTCCTAGTCGACAATTTTGGAGTTTGATAAATAGTTGTTGTTTACAATCTTGTGGTAAAAACTTAACTCTTAATAAACCTCTCATTCTATTCCAGGTAAGTATAGGAGTTTGTGATACTCAAGTCGAACATCACATAGTGTTTCCCACCAAGCTACAGCTCCACCTTTTAACTTATAAGCTACTAGTTTTATCTGAGAAGATTCAGGAACTTCCATGAAGTTGAAAAAGGAATCTACTTCATAAAACCAATCTAGTAAGTCTTCAATTTGTAAACCACCGTGAAAGTTAGGTATATCAGATTAAATTTATATTCTGGTAGAGTTCCATAAGGATTCAAATTAGACTTTAATTGTTTATCATCTATCCACTGTTGTGCCCTGATCTCTTCAGCATTGTCTTCGTTATCACTGTTGGTAATAACATTAACAGATTGTTTTGGATTGTTAAGAAACCCTTCCACCAGTGCTTTGTGTTGAAGGATACGCGAAACATTGCCAGGAATAGAAGTATTCTGGACAAAAGATTTTGTCTTAAATTTCTTCGTTTCATCATCTTCTTTTCCTCCAGTTGTCTTTTTTTCGCCCTCTGTATCATCAGTTAAATTTGAAATGCCTTTCTTTTTGAAACCAGTGTGTTTCAATAATTTGTCTATATATTCTCCTTGGAACAATAACCTTCTTTCCATAGTTCCAAACTTTTTTTCAAAACTATCTGTAAGATTTGTGATGTTTGAATCACTTGTTTCAAGTTTTTTTTCGATATTTGTAATAGAGGTTGTAATTGGTTTCAAAAGTTCTCCAAACTTAGTAAGTAACTGATCTCCCATTGAAACTTCAGAAAGAAAGGTCGTTTGAAATTTTAGGGTTTTGAGTTGTTGCGGAAGCTGTGAAAGGATTTGTTTCTAGATAAAAATCTAAAAACTCTGTACCTGACACCAACTAGTGCAGCACAGATAGGGATGGAAGCAAACTAGTTGCTGAGGTTGTGAAGGTAGTTGAGTTTCGTCAGAAACTTGATAAAAACTGATTCAAGGATACAAATTCAAAGGATTGTAAAATTGATAATTGAATTGATAATAAAATTGATAACAAGATGTATCTCTAAAAAAGAAGGCATAGCCTTTAAATAGATTCACAAGAACCGACTAAACAGAAAAGAAAAAGAAACTCTACGTAAACTAGGAAAGATAAAAAGCTTACAAAGCAAGTAAGCTAAACAGAAACGTTGGATCAACTATTATAGTTGATATGCACGTAAAAGAGGAAAAATATATCATAGTTGATACTATCGTAAAGGATCAACAATCATTGTTGATACTAAAGAATGGGTCAACATAAAAGAGTTGGTACACAGAAATATGTAATATATCACTTCAGCAGAATTTCGATACAATAATAATTTCATTAATTATGTACCAATAGCCATTACATTATCCCTGTGCACTAAAACTCTAGACATACATCTCACAAAACACTCATACCCACAACTCACATCACCACTCATCTCACAGGACTCATAAACTCAAGTAAGAGAGCTCTCACCTCTCGCTTACTGAGGACCCAATCTCACTAACTTGAGTGACTACAAGTGAGGACCAGTGCCTCCTATTTATGTAGGTCTTGACCGACCAAGAACTAGTTCTCTAGGAAACCAGTAGCTTAGCCTAGATAATTCTAGGTACTAACTTTATTTGTTTACATAATCTAGATTATTCTAGCTATATATCTACTGACCATTGTACTCTTAGATAATTCTAGAGAATTATCAACTGGACTTGGGCTTGATTGGGCTTACAAATGAAGTCCGTGTTGATATCTCAACAGAGATTGGGTGCATAGCCATGGTTGATGTACCTGGTAGTTGCCGAATCTATGTAATGTCATACTTTATCCAAGAAAACAGTTTGGCTAATGGCTAAAGCTCCGAGTCGCTTCTGTAAGACGGACCAAGGAAATTAAATTTATTACATGGTAATAATAATCCCTGTGATTAAGGCAATTCCAAAGATTACAATATCTTTTTTGGCAAAGGGCCTTTTCTCTTTGGAGTAGTGGTGGAATAGTAGTGCCACTATCGCAAAATCGTGTAGTAGTGGGGGTAAACGGAAGTTACACGTTTTGGTTAATTTTTTTCCACAAAAACGACATAACTTCCGCCAGCAATTTGTTTTTTGTTTTGTGGAAAAGAAAATCAACATACATATACCGTATGTGTATATCCTTCAAGTCACTGATGAACATGTGAGAGGGTGAAACGAGGCTCAAGTTCGGCTTAGCCCTCTGGAGTCAGGTCCATCAAATTACCAACTTTTTTTATTTATTTTTTTGGCGAGAAAAGAGCTAATTATATTAAGAAAGAAGAGGACAGAGTGGAGTACTTACAAAGAAATTAAATGGATCGAAGTAATCAGCAAATGTCACACACACCATCCCAATTACAAATTAGCATACTTGAAGCAAATTACCAACTAAATTTATGGATGGGTTGATCGAGCGAATTGAGGAAATATTTTTATATGATCATTTTTTCTATAAATAATAAGTGATCAATTGACACAAAAAAATTGGATTTGGTGTCCCAAACCATTTTCAATCAACAACGAAATGTCAAAATATCCTCTCTAAATTATATTTTTCTTTTTTTCCTTTAGACACTTTCGTAAATAAACCGAAGAGGAAAGGCAATATGTATTAGACATTTTTGTAAATAAAAAAAGAGGAAGAGAAAATAGATATAGTATTATAATTTCTTATTATCCTATTTTTTAGGGGTATAATGGTAACCAAACTTTAATACAATATATCTAAAAATTCATGCCTTGGAATTTAGAGTTTTAAGCACAATTTAGAGTTTTTACGAAAAATTCGGAGATATTTATCATTTTAGGCACAATTTTTAAAAATTAGACTATCACTTTTTCTGAAAAGGACCGAAAATATCACTTTTCCGAAAACAGAGCGAAGTTATCACTTTTCCGGAACAGGGAAAGTATCACTTTTTCTGAAACGGGGCGAAAGTATTATTTTTTCTGAAACAGAGCGAACGTGTCACTTTTTTTGAAACTGAGCAAAAGTATCACTTTTCTGAAACAAGGTGAAAATATCACTTTTTCTGAAACGGAACGAAAATATCACTTTGTCTAAAAACGGGACGAAAATAATCAATGCAAACCCCATCTTCGTATTCTTCGCCCGTCGGTTCCCACCGTGGCAACGATCGTACTAGTTTAACTTTATAGTTTAACTAGAGATAATTTAGCCCAGGCAAGAACTGCTTTTTAAGCCCTCCTGCGTTCGTTATCCATGCTTCGTGTATTCAAAAAACATCAAGCCCATATTTTGGACTTGTTTTGCTATAGAAAAACAGCTAAAGAACACTTGTTGGTGAAACATGGATAGCTCATGCTTTTCGAAGTTACAACCTGCAAAAGCAAGAACATATAGCCTTCGTTAGAGCCAGTTCCATATCGTTCTACCGTGCATACTGGAGTTTGTACATACCTTCTGCTCTTTCATGGTTGAGCGAATTCCATCTGGCAATCAATGGAAACCTGCACAAACGCATAACGTTAAGTTAGTGTTAATCAAAGGCTAACTAACTAGCAATACATTTGACTATTTGAGAACAATACGTCAGTCATGAATCCTGAAAGTGGAGATTATACCATAATATTCACAAGGTAATGTGCCAGAGGTGTACATGAGAAGCAATATCACCAACAATAAGTCGCAACTCAACGATGCTGCTCACCTTAACTAGGCTAGCAGTAACACGGCTGTTTTTCTTTGAGGAGTTCTTATTCGAGGGAGAAGATTAGTGATTATATTTTGAGTTCTTATTCGAGGGAGAAGATTAGTAATTATATGCGTAGAACATGTATCTCTCCACTCATATTTATGCTGCGAGGAGGTTGGCAAATTTTTTAAACTTATATGTAAAGAACATAAAACCTCGAATGCTGATAGCTCAAACCTATAACCTTATTCAGTTTTGAGCTGTCAAAGTCATTCAAACATTTGATGATGCATAGATAATGTTCGAACTGCTAAAGTGGAAATCAAGCGTATCCAGTCTTTAGAACAGAGAGCGCAAATGGGATTTTTTTTACCTTTTTTGGCTTTACAAAAATGATAACAACAACTCCGGTCAGAACAGTACAAAGAAGAAAGAACACAATAAGAGAGAAATCACACCACTTGTGCGAATAATTTTGACACAAGTTTAAGCCGTCGAAATCCCGCTCCACGTCATCCATTTCCGATTTGTGCAATACAGTAGTAGCTATTCATCTATAGATGATTATGGTTATATGATCATAAACAGTAATCGCTTCTTAAATACATATGAAGAAAACAAGATACAATGCTTAACCAAAGAATATGATCTTTTTCTTAACAATCTAATTAAAAGGTGTTAAGGATCGAGCAAGAGAGAGGAGAGCATAAACGCGCGGAAGCAATAGAAGACTACGTTGATAATAATTCAGTATATCTTTCTCATTAATTCTGTAGCTATTTATACAATCACAAGACTTGGCTCTCAAGGCACAAGATTTGGTTCTCAAGATAATTCATTCCTAATATAACTCTCACAACTTAAATATGTATATCTCCTAAATATGGACTTTCCCATATTATTTCCTAATACCCTTCCTCAAGATGGAGCATGTAGATCACGAATGCCCATCTTGGACAAAAGAAATTTAAACTTAGCTTTTCCTAGCACTGTTTTTTTTTAAAAAAAAATCTTCCAACTTTGGTCTTCATCGTAGTTTTTGGACATTTCGTTCCCCTTCGTAGTTTAAGGAAGTTTCGGTCCCCTTCGTAGTTTAGGGACATTTCGGTCATTTTCGAAAGTTTAAGGACATTACGGCCCTCTTCGTAGTTTATGGACGTTTCGGTCTTCTTCGGAAGTTTAAGGGCATTGCGGTCCCCTTCGTAGTTTAGGGACATTACGGTCCTCTTCGTAGTTTAAGGACATTTCGGTCCCATCTTCGTAGTTTAGGGACATTTCGGTCCTCTTCATAGTTTTAGGACATTACGGTCCCCTTCGGAAGTTTAAAGACATTACGGTCCCCTTCTTAGTTTAGGGACGTTGCGGTCCTCTTCGTAGTTTAAGGACATTACGGTCCCCTTCATAGTTTTAGGACAATTTCGGTCCCCTTTGTAGTTTTAGAACATACAGGTTCCATCCTAGTTTTAGGACGATTCCGGTCCCCTTTGTAGTTTTAGAACATACAGGTTCCATCCTAGTTTTAGGACGATTTCGGTGCCATCTTCGTAGTTTAAGGACGTTTCGGTCCCCTTCGTAGTTTAGGGACATTTCGGTCCCATCTTCTGAAGAATACTTCTTGTACTCTTGGTTTCTTGGTTTCTTCGATAGAATACTTTTTGTACTCTCTCGACAACTCATAGGATTTCAACCTATTATTGTTGTTCTTTTTCTCATCACCTCTTGGTGATTGTTTTCTTCTCTTTTTTTTTTCTTTCTTCACAACATGAATGTTGTTTCTTCTTCTCTTGTTCTAGTCACGCTATTTTTGCGAAAACCGTTACACTTCTTTGCTTTTCAAGATTCTCTCACAATCTTTTCATCACGCTTCTGCCACAAGCTCTAACAGTTCTTCTCTTTAATTTTCTGTTACAAATTTGTCACGCTATTCAGATGCCACATTTCTGAATTTGTGATAGATTTGCAACACTGAGACATAATTGTCACACTTGTGTTTCTCTGATCATTCTTGCATTTGAACAGACATCTTCTCTTCTTCTCACTTGTTCTTCTCGGTCTTAAGGTTATTGTCATAATGACAACAACGGTTTTTGTTTTTATTTTTCCCGTCAACCAGCAGAACCCATCAATCCTCAATCAAGAATCTTAACCTCAATTCCATCAATAACTGGATACCGATGCCAATGACAGCACCATTGGTTGTTTGTCGAACACCTCTTTAATCTCCATATCTCCATTAACATCATCTCTTCTTAATCACCAAGATCTGACCATGGATACATTAATCCTCTTCTTCGTTTTCAATTTGAACAACAGCAGTAAACCTTCTTCGTGTTGTTTTCTTACTCATAAAACTCTGGTACTAACTCACGTCTATATATCCAATGCGAACTCCTTATTAAATACCACTTCACTCTCCTTCTTTTGCTGTTGATTTTTTTTTTTTTTTAAATTATCTCGACCATCCTAGGTTTAATCGGTCGTGAATGGAGCAGCAAACTCTTGAGACAAAACATCACCCCACGATTAACCTCATCACCGACAGTCATGATCTCTTCCGATCACGAGGAACAACATCACCTCCTCCATGGAAAAACATTCTTCTCCTTCAGCTATCCGTCAACCCATCTCCAGCTTTACATGGTAATAAAGTAACCTCCATCATGAGCTCCGGAATCTCTCTGAATCTCAGTTTTCGTTAAACCCATCTTTTGTTCACATACTTCAGGTCCTAACCGATGGCAGACAACACCCTTTTATCTCGTGTTTATAGTTCTCCTGAACCTGGCAGACAACTTGGTTTCAGAAACCCTTATTAGTCATCACCAGTTTGTTCTAAACTTAAGAACCACATTCACCTTCTTTTCTCCGAACCTTTACCAAAAATAGATTGCATCCATCATTGTACTCAACAGCCTTTACCCAAGCCAACCAGCTGCATTCTTCAACACCGCAGCATCAGACTTTTTTTTTCTTTTTCTTTAAGAAATAACATCTAGTTTTTCCTCCTTCTCTTCTTCTCCTCTCTCCCTCTCACCTTGCTCTGATACCATGTTAAGGATCGAGCAAGAGAGAGGAGAGCATAAACGCGCGGAAGCAATAGAAGACTACATTGATAATAATTCGGTATATCTTTCTCATTAATTCTCTAGATATTTATACAATCACAAGACTTGGCTCTCAAGGCACAAGACTTGGTTCTCAAGATAATTCATTCCTAATATAACTCTCACAACTTAAATATGTATATCTCCTAAATATGGACTTTCCCATATTATTTCCTAATAAAAGGTTATCACTTCTACTTACGTCTTTGATGTACTTTAATTTGTTATTACCATTTATTAATCAATCATTTTTTTTCCTTAATTTTGAAATTGATTCAAGCAAGAATCAAACCAATATTGCGATGAGGTAAGTCACGTGAAAGCTTGTTCTGACCTGTAATCATAGTTTTGTTGTTAATTTTTTATTTTATTTTAAAAAAAAATTTGCGGGCTGAAGAAGACTTTTCATATATAAAATGGCCACATGAGATAAAAGTATGTTTGGAAACCCGATGCAGAAGTATTTTATATAAATTAAAGGCCAAATTTGTTTACTTCACAAAAAAAGATATAAATAGTTACGTTAAAAAATCAGTCTACACTGTAGTCCAAAAATTACCTCTTAAATACTATGCAAACACTCGCTAGGTGTTGGTCCAACTGGTTGGATTTGCTCAGTATAGTGGTACCTAGCTATATCAGTAGCTAGTGAAACAATTGCCAAATGAAGTACATAAGCCATGGAGGTTTGAGGCAATGGCTCCATAACATTGATAACAACTTCCCTCACTGAGTTCCTTGACACGGGCCAGTCGTTTCAAAACATCACACGTCTGGAAAAAACCCTAGCTTTCCTTCCCAGTTTTGCTTCTTCTTTTCGCCTCCTCCCTGTAAAAACCCTAGTATTTTCTCACTTTCAGAGGAAAGTGGATCAAAATGGTAAGTAAAACCCTACTTTCTCTTAAATAATTTCATTCAGTCTTCTGTATCTTGATTGGTTTTTAATCTTATGTTTGTTTGTGTTAAAAATGTGTATAGACCTAATTACTGAAGGTAAGAGCAAGAAAACAAATAGACAGATCCTAAATCAGATGATATCTACCTCAAGCTTCTCTTCGAGGTTAGTTATTAGTGTTCGTTGATTTATGATCTCAAATGGAACCGGCCGAGTCAAGTGATTTTAATTTGTGTATAGGTTGAACGTGGTCCATCTTTATAATGTTGTGCATGTTGATTCAGGTTTATAGGTTTTTGGTGAGGAGGACTGAGAGCAATTTCAATACATAAATAAAACTTATTGACCACTAAAACCCTAAACCACACTATAACTATAAAAAACATATATATGGAGAAAATAAAAAAAATAAACTCACAGATTTAATGACACCATCATAGAACTTCTGATCTTTTTCGCTTTCTTCAAGTAATGTGCACACATCCGATCTATGTCTCACGTACTTATACTCCTCATCATTTAGTTGGGCACAAGATGTAAGAAACCTGTTCGAAAAATCCCACCTAATTCATTCACGATCTTGAAAGTTTTTGAATACTTGGTTATTACTAACAAAACCCAAGCATGTGACAGTGAAGGTGTGAATGTCTTTTGTCAACCTTGTGCCACGCATTACCAATTACAGAAACTCAAGCCTATTTACACTAAATATAATAAATGACTAGGTGCAGTTTCCAAGTGATCTGATCCAAAAACTACAGTGTCGAGTTTACAAGCAGTGAACACAAAAGTTGTCTATGTTTACCGAATAATTTTCCATTGGATAAAGACAATGTCAACGTAACGACCCTACTTCCCACGTAACCACGGTCAATGATTACGTTGAAAATATGCCATTTTTTTAGTAATGTATGCAACCACAAGAGATTAAGGGATCTGATCCCGTTATAGGGTTTTATGTGGAAGGAAAAGCGTTTATGATAAAAAGGTATTAAAATTTTTGAAAATGATCTTAATTTCAAAGTCGGTATAATTACTCGCAAATGCTTTGAATTCCCGAAAATAAATTACTTAAAAAAATATCCCTATTGCATCGTAACTATAATTTCAGGAAAATACAAAACCAAGAAGTATAAATATCCACACTCGGATCGATATCTTCCAAACATCCGCTAGAAACAAGAACAAATCACAACTCCTAATAAAACCTAAAAATTATCAAGGGGGTTAAACTTCAAGCAATTCCACTTCGTCATGGGAAAATATAAATAACTAAAAAGAATTAGGATTCGCATGTCATTTTTCAAGGGTCATGACCATTGAGAAAACACATGTGAAACCTTGTCCATCGACAAATCATACTGAAGCTAAACCATTTTTATAAACTTCAAAAGCAATATAACAATCACAGCAGAAAGGAAATCAAGCAGATTAATAAACCGACGACAAAAAATCTAATTAACAATGAGACCAACCATATAAAAAATACTAGACCACCTAGGACGTGGATTATAGTTGTGACTTTTTAGCCATGTGTTTAAACCCTTTATATGTACCCAGAACCAGAAGAACAAAGATAAACTTGCCTTGTATTCGAGAGTGCGCCAAATTCAATCACTCCAGGTAGAGCTTCCTTCACATACGAAGCCCTAACATCCAATCAAATAAACATGCGATAATTATCAAAAAAATCAATCAAGCATCTATGCACCATCCATGCACATGGGGTCATCACGAAGTCTATAGCTTCTCTATAACAAAACGATGAATGCGGAGGCATTGTGGAGACTTGTTAGGAAATAGTAAGTATAAATAATACCCGGGCGAAAATATTCCGCATGCCTGTACCCGTCTGAGCCTGCATGTACCCGAAGTAGATTAAAGCCTGTTATGGTCCGTCAGGGGTTGCCTGGTCTGGCCTGGATTAGTTTATTGGACGGGTTCGGGCAATGCAATTAATTATGATGCCCGACTTGATACCCGTCCTGAAAGCCTTCTTTATGCCTTCAATCATTTAGTATTCTCTTAAAAAGACTTACAAGTTACCATTTTATAATTGTCAATTGTGTATCTAGAAAAATAAAATATATAGTTGTTTTTACTTATAATTAACCTTTTCAAACATTAATGGTAATGTATTTTTTTTATTTAGAAAGTTTATTGTAATCTAATTAACTATTTATTATAGGCTAAAATAAGAAATTTGTCATTGCAATATACAGTAGAAACTCTTTAAATTAATAGCCCTGTGACCAGAGAAATCTATTAATCTAAAGAAATTATTAATTTAGCGAGTTAAATTTTAGCTTGTGCAAGCCTAGATAGGATCATCAAATGTTATTATTTTAAAAAAATAATTAATTTAACGAGTATTAATTAAAAGAGTTTCTACGTGCAACCTCGAGTTACTCAAACTGTGGTAAACCCAAAATTTTAGGACAAGTATGCACCACTCAGTCAAAAGGACAACAAAAAGATATGATCCATAAAGAAACCCAAATAAGCCTAGCTAGTACATGTGCTTTTTGCAGTCAGGTGCATCACAAGAGCACCGAATCTGCTCATATAACTCTCCATTTTTGTGCACCACACTATTAGCGCTGTACCCATAGTCATAAGATAACTCCTACAAAAGACATAACATGGATATCAATAACTAAGATAGCAATGGTAAATGTTAGAATAATCTCTTGAAAATTGGTGAACATTATAAAGACAAAGCAAGCATATTACCTGGTAAGGAGCTATATTGTCATTTGTAAAAAGTACAATCCGAGCAAATCCTGGATCATGATGGTCGCTCAACACACACTGAACATAGAGATTGGCGCGCAACTATGATTTATATACCTGGTAATGTTACCGGTAGTTCTGGAATCTCTATACAGATGTCTACTTTATCATCTTCTTTATCCAACAAAGCAGTTTCATTTATGGCTACTTCTTTGAATCTCTTCTGTAATACAGACCAAGGAAATTAAATTATTATGAGCATCTATATGAATTACTTCGCATAACAAGTATATATGCACATTACAGATAATTCCATATGATAGAGTAGTAGTAGACTAGTTGCAGTACTGTCTGCCCTCTGATATCTAAAGATAAGTCGAGAGTTCGGAGACGTACAGTTTGGACAAAATACTAGTCATCCATCTAGTATAATAGTTTATCTAAGTATACTTTGCAAGTTCAGTTGATTTAGGTTAAGGATCGATCGCTGTTAAGGTTTAAAGTAGTTCATAATCCAAACTTATCAAGATACACCAGCCAGCATGTACATAAATATATGAAGAACTAACAATATAAACAAAATAGCAATGTCTTGCTTGCAGTACCTCTCTTCCTCCAAGTCCCTTCATTGATTGAAGGCAATAAATATCCATTATATAGAAATTTTCGGGATCACGTGTCTCATCACTCCTCTTTATCTCCCCAATGTATTCGCAGATGAAAGCTCCAACAGGAATGAAATCCCTCGACCTTACCCCCCATCCTTTGTTGGGGTACGAAATACCTTCAAAGAGACACCAAATGACACCATTTTCAGGCTACTTCATATATAATTTCCTAAATATAAAGATAACTGGGAAGATTAAGAGAAAATTGCATCAAATACGCAGTAATAAGGCAACTGCAAGACTGTATTTCAGTCAATTCTGAGATACTTGGTTTACACAGGAAGGTCCACAACCACTATGGGGCCCACATTCATATACGACATCCTTCGTTTCGGTCAATCAGAGAACGAAGAAGGTAAGATTACTCACGGAATCAAAAAAAAATGATTAAAAATAAGCTCATGTTAGTAAGAAAGGTGAATTTTTTCACCTGCCGCCATCTTTAAAAAGATTCATAAGGGAAGTCTGAACCATTAAGCCTTGCACAGGCACATGTCCTTGGATCGGTACATGCTCCTTTGCACTTGCATCAGTGGGAGCTTTAGGCATTGTCACATTTGCAGAAATTTGGTTAGTGGTGACATACGTCAAACCTACACAATTGAAACCCATTAGATTCAAGATACAAGGGCACAGTGGTTACTCAATATCCTTCCCAAATAATCATTAACTTGATCTTACAAGCAGGAGCGAAAGGTGGGTTATCAACCAAATTAATGGCTCGAATAGGAAAGTTTTCATTCCCACCACTTATGTCTTGACAGACCAACTTTTTGGAAAATCCAATAAACTCATGTTATAAAGCTTTGTACGTTAGATAAACTAGAGTAAAATTAAAATTTGAATTTACTACTAGTACATATCCAGGTACAGATTCGCAACCTTGTGCTCTACTGAATCGAACCTATAGAGGATAATAGCAATAAACAATCGTAAATTCCTAATCATGGTTACATACAATAATAACGCAATTTTTCCATGTTTATATGTCTAGACAAAGATACCTGATTGGTCGCTAGTGGTGGCTGACCCTCAAGGCGCTCAAGTGTATACCTATAGATTCTATATCCAGAATCACCTATGTCGGGCAAACACTCAATAACCTGCAAATAAGGTGAATGTTATTCATTAGCATTCAGTGGTTTTCTGTCATATTGAGTCAACTTTCTTAGACCAGCATTGCAGTACATTTGACAATAAAAAAATCAAATCGAAATTGACGACTAGAAAAGCTTTCTTGAGTATATGAAGGTGAATGTTAAGCCTGAAGTACCCACACTGTAGAGTCCAGAGTAGGTATACATCTTCCCGCAGTAACTACCACGACATTTCTTTCCTACGGATGAGTCTGACAGGAACTTTTTGCTCTATATTATTCTGCAATGCAAAAAGAAGAATAACGACATCATTATTTAATATCTAAAACAGAAAAGAAACACGAAAAATATGAGATAATTAAAATTTAGTTTTTGTTAAAAGAAGAAAAAAATCACAAACCATAAGAGCCAAATTGCCGCGTTTCATTTCTTGATGAGCTTTTTGACGTTTATTGCCAAGCAAATCGTTACCCCCTTGTCCAGTATAAGTAATTACATCATAATTATCTTCATCATCTTCATATTCTCCTGGCAACACAATTGAAACTGCAATGGGGAAGGCGGTGTACTTCTTATATTGTGCCTGCACTCAGCAATTGAAAAGCAAAACTTGATAAATTGCTAGGATATTCGAAAGCGAGGATTGATCACATATTATATCCACTACACCATAGATACGCAAAAAGTGACTAACCGAAACTTAAAATGCATTACCATTTTTCTGAATTTTTCACCCATATAACCGATTCCATTTAGCCAATGGCTGTGAAGGCCCACTACAACCATTTCAGCACGTGAAAAGAATTTGTGCCCCAATGCAACACCTGTGTATTAAAGGCAGTACTTATTCAATTGACACAAAAAAGTAGGAGCGGGAATAGTATGTGTATGATTGTAAGCAAACCTGCAAGAGGACCAGGTCTTTTTTCAGGGTATAAGATGGTTTTTGTGTCTGACATCTGACAAAGAAATGAAAATAACAAGTTAGAAGACATTTGGATTCCGCTGGTTTCCAGTTCGGACTTGATAATAAATGGACATCTCAGATGGCGATTGAAGTGAGAGTTACATGCCTTGGTCAGTGCCTTCAAATCCGGACGTTTTGAAGGTTTTTTTCCAGTGACTTTCTGCACGTTTGTCATTATAGTAAATTAGTTTAATCATAGGGGAATGCATAAAGTAGAAGTAAAAGCAACTAATTTGATAAAGATTATCAAACATAAGATCCCACAAATTTCCTCACTTCGGGAAATCTAGACATCTTGCAGAGCAACAAGCCGAGCATAAGTGCACCAAAATCCAGTTTATTCTAAGAGGGATATGTAACATGACTATGCACGCTCATGGGACACAATCAGGATGGCATGCTTATGCTATGGATTCACTTTGATATCTACGGCAACATCCCAGGTAGGACTACATATGTTTTTATGACTGCAGTCAAGCTATTAACCAAAAGTTAATTGTTTAAAAACCAAAAAACAAATCATGTTAGGTTCAAGCATATATATACAAAAATAACATCTTTCATGTGCATTGGATGAATGAAAATTAACAAATGATAAAAATAAATTAATAATAATAAAAATATACGTACCTTGTTCTTTGATCTATTTTGGATATTCTGAACCCCGAGCTTTTCTTTCTGCACAACAAAAATAAACATATATCAGCAAAAAGTATTTCGTAATCAAATATAAATTAAAGTGTTAAAAATGAATGTGTGACTTATTACCTTAACAAAGCAACGGTAATGTTTATAGAAATCCTTAATAGTTTCACGGACTTTATCACAATCGTTCTTCTTCCAGATACATTCTAAACCATTTTCACTACCACCAACCTTCACTTCACTTTCAGCATCAACAACATTAATAATTTCATCACCTAAATCACCATCATCAGATACATTGAGTAGATCTATAGATTTCATCTCCTCTTTAGATTTCTTTTTAATATATTGTTTTTAGAACTGCAGGTTTTTTTCTTCTTTTTCACCATTCTATGTTCATCTTCTTCATCATACAAATCATCTCTGTAGGTTTTTTTCTTAACTTGATTTTTTATTCTACTACTTCTCCTCCTTTCTCCCTCTTCCATTTCCATTTCCACCGCCTGAGTTGTTCTTCTTTTTTTTGGGTTAAAAGTAAAGAAGAAGAAGATGATAAATGATACGAGTAAGTAGTTCTAAAGGGATTATAAAGGTTTTAGGTTTTACTTACCTTAAACACGCCGTTCTTTAACCGAAATTATAGGTAACTGGGCAGGATTCGCAGGAATACGTAGGGGAAATTTTGAAATTCAAACGTAATTTTGGCGAAATAAGAAAAAAAATATTTTTGGGAGTATTTGAGTAGTGGAGAAATGGGATAACTAATCCCACCACTTTCTCTAACGTGAAAACCCTCAGAGATTTTCTCTCTTGTCAATCTACCATTTTCCTGAGCATATAATCTTTAAAGAATATTTTCTCTATTTGTTTATTTTTGGAATGAAAAAAAAACCCAAATATTTTTATAGGGGTGTTTCTCTTAGAAGTTTTAAGAGGTTCGTAAAAAAATATTGTCAAGCCAGAATTTCAGGAAATACTGGAACGTTACTGATCGTAGGTCGTGGAAAATTTCTTTGTTGGAAGTGGAAAGAGTTATGTAGTTAGTGGGCAACTATGAATTTAGGGTTTTGAAGTTACGAGAACCGTTGATCTTTGTTTGGTTATGGATCTTGGTACGTTTTCCATGTTTTAGTAGGAATCGGTACCAGTTTCTATATTGCGATGAGTTCCAAGTAATTTTAGCCTATATAATCACAGGCCTAGGCTCATATGCCAAACACACATCTAGTAATTTTTACACAAGCAAAGTAAGGGCTTTTCTTTTTCTATCTCGAGAGAGCGACCAGAGAAAATTGTAGAAGAAAAATAATATATCTGAGAGGTTTGAGAAGAATGGCAAGAAGGAAATCAAGGTCGAAACCAGCACCAAAGAAGAGATTATTGGAGAAGCTTGATAAAGTATTCAGTTGTCCGTTCTGCAATCATATGTATGGTTTTGAAAGTGTCATCGATATGAACCTTAGAATTGGTTCAGCAGTATGTTATATCTGTGATGCGCATTACAGCACCAAAATCAATAGGTTAACTGAGCCTATTGACATCTACAACGAATGGATTGATGAATGTGAGCGTGTTAACAATGCCGAAGAAGAAGAAGTGTTCTGATTGATTAGCAATAAGAGATCAGAAGATGAGAACTTACAATATTAGGTCGTCTTTTATGTTTTTTGAGAACTTCTTTTACTTGTACTTAAGATGTAAAGATTCTTTTCTACTTGTTTCACGGTGTTTTGTTACAATTTTACATTCTAATATCAGAAGTATTACTTTACATTAACTGGGGCTACGAATTTATATAGTTTATACAAAAAAATTTTTGGTATGGTCTTGTTTATGGCAATATCTTAATGAATCTGGTGCTAAGAGTTTGGGGTTATCTGATAAAATTAGAGTGCACAAGAAGCCTGGGAACAATTACTTAGTTACGGTCTTCAATGGATCACAAATTATTTTCTTTGCTAGATTTTTTTTTTACAGAAATTTTCTTGTTTTTCCTTTGATTTGTATAAAAGAATCTGCCTAGTTGATAAGCTTTGAAAAAAATCTTGCACACAGTCAAGTAAGTGGATAAGAAGTTAAAAAGTTGATTAAGCATATCAATTCCATGGTTGGATAAGCTTCAAAACGTGGACAAGCATATCAATTCCATCACCGACACTCTCGTCCGTACATCAAAATTTTCTAGCCAACACACAGACTGCAGATTCTTTCAAGGGAAAATTAGCAAGGAACTAAAACTTGGAAAACGTACCAAGGTCAAGTCGTTTCCTTAGAGAAACGAGTAACCGTTCTGTAGCGTAAGTCAGATGCCTAGATCCATCGAGAAACCTCAGCGGAAAACCAACATGCTTCATAGTCCTCATGCTTTATAGTATTTCGTGTGTTTAGCCCCCTATTACCTTAATTCTTAGAGGTTAGACCACCCATTTCGTAAAAAAAATTTTATTCCCCTTACCTTAAAACTTGGCTCCGCCACTGATGTTTTATTCCAAATTTATTTTCTTGACCCGTAGGAGCTTCTGAATACCCTCCAAGTCCAAGCTACCTTTGATGCCCGAATGGAGATCAGGAAAAATAAATTATAGTTTATAGAAGAGAAACAGACCTATGTTCATATTTAAACAAGGTTGAAGGACTAGTCCTCTGATTACAGGGGGTTTAAAGTTGAATAATTAGTAGTATAGAGAAGGATGAATGTAGCCAAAACTAGTAATCCTTCGTCCCGCGATGTTATATCTCTTTTCCTTAGCAAAAAAAAAAAATGAGTTAAATTAAGCGGGCCAAAATCAGGGATAAGCTATAGCCTCGTAAGCCCCTTCGTGAGTCCGTCCCATCTTTAAGTATTTAAAAAACACGAAATTGATCGATTAACCCAATAACGATAATTCCTGGATGAAAAAGAATGTAAAATTTGATACTGTTTAAATGGACGAGAATGTAAAAATAGTTAGGATGTAAACAGTTTCATCCTATCCATTTTCAAATATTTTTTGTTATTTTTAATTTACATCAAAATGCATCCAGTTTCACCCTCCTTATTTCTTAAGTTTAAGCCAGGATGAATCCAGATTCATTTTTGCTATTTTTTGTGTCCGTTTCAGCTATGTTAATTTTTACTCGTCCATTATAACAATATTTAAAAAATATTTGGATAATTGACCCAATTTCCGTTTAAAAAACCTCTTGCTGATCTCAATTTGGACTTGTTTAACTATAGATTAATAGCTAAAGAACACTTCTTGGTGAAAGATGGAAAACTCGTCTTGCTTTTCGAAGCTACACCCTGCAAAAGAAAGAACATTTATAAATATTTAACAAAAAAATTTATTACAAAATCCGAGTAACAACCTCATATAAGCATTTCACTAGACCCAGTTGTTCTAACGTATACATTAGTTTGGAGTTCTTGAGTATATACCTTCTTCTGTTTCATGGTTGAGCGAATTCCATGGTTTGATATAAGTCTTTTGTAATCAATACTCATCTGGCAATCAAGGGCAACCTGCATGGTCGAACGCATATAATAAAGTAAGCTCATGTTTATCAAATGCTAACTAACCATTTGAGACATCTCAGTCTTGAACTCTATGGAGTGGAGATTAAACCTTAATCTTCGGAAACGTAATGTGCCAGAGGTGTACATGAGCAGCAATATAACCAACGATTCGCAACTCAATGATGCGGCTGCGCAACTTAACAAGGCTAGTAATCATACTGCTGTTTTTCTTCGAGGAATTCTTATTTAAAGGGAGAAGATTAGCGATTATATGCGTAACATTTAATCACATTTGTGCTGCGAGGAGGTTGGTAAAATTTAGAAACCTCGATGTTTCCAATTGGAATTCCCTCGTAAAGAACATAAAAACTCGAACGTTGAGAGCTCAAACCCATGACCTTATTCGAGTTTTGAGCTTTCAAGTTCAGGGAAATATTTGATGCTGCATAAATAATGTTCGAGCTGCTAGAATTGAAATCGAGCGTATCCAATCTTATTGAGCGGAGCGCGAAGATGGGTTTTTTAGGCTTTACAACAAAGATAACAACGAGTGCAACAATTCCGGCTAGAACTGTACACAGAAGAAAGAAACAACACCTCGTAAGTGAAAAATATTGACACAAGTTTATGCCGTCGGAATCCCGTTCTACGTCGTCCATTTCCGATTTCCTATGGTGCTCTTCATATTTGATAGATAATTATGGTTATATTATCATAAACAGTAGTCTCTTCTTAATTACATATGAAGCAAACAAGATACGTACATACAATAGTTAATCAAAGAATATGATCTTTTTCTTAACAACAAGAGCAATCTAAAAGATTCTCACTTTTTTAAACTCCTTTAACCTTTTTTAAGTACTTTATTAGTTAATTGAGTCATTTTCTGTTCTTAATTAATCTTTAAAAATTGATTCAAGCAAGAATCAAAACCGAATTTGTGATGGAATGTATTCTCGTGCAAGTTTATGATGACTTGTAGCTAGAGTTTTGAACTTTTGATTTTTTTTTTTTGATGACTTGTAGCTAGAGTTTTGAACTTTTGATTTTTTTTTTGGCTTCTCTTAAATATAGCCCATGCTTTTATTAACCATAACCCATTTAAAATAAGTATCTTATCTAACCAAACAGATCTTTAAAAGAACGTGCGATTGAGGATACTTATATTAATTGCGGGATATGAATTAGTAACCCCATCCAATAGTGTCAGCTAAGGGATGTTTTTGGGGGGCGGAAAATACTAAAATACCCTTTCATCTAAATTAAAATTTAAAACTAAAAATCAAAATAAAAAACAAATCCTAACAAGTTCTTAAAGATATGTTAAATTGAGCAAGAAGAAGAAGAAATGGTTTCATTGAGAAGGTACATGATACCCAATCATATTTAAAGTGTTGTTGTTGTCTTAAAACTTCATTTGGGTTAGAATCATAAACTGAAACTTTTCAATCCACTCCTAGCTTGTGTTCATGATGAATACCCTACTGTTTTTTGTGACGACATGGTTTTTAGGATAAATATCATGCCGATATCTGGTGCCGGCATGGTTTTTCAGGATAAATACCATGCCGATACTAATCCCGACATGATTTTTAGGATGAATACCATGTCGATATCTGGTGCGGGCATGACTTTTCAGGATGGATACACTACGGGAAAAACATACTTTGACAACCCCTGTCAGGTATTGTGGTAGACCTACGACGACTCTTTTCAATGGGTTGTGGAGGGGGGTTGGGGTTGTAGAATGTCCCCGATTTACAACGACTTCGAGTTAAGAGTCGTAAACATAGTTGTGGTTCATGTTTGGAAGCCTAACAAAACTCTTATTTACATTGTAAAACTTGATTTCACAACATTTAATCTGTGTAGTAAACTTCTATAACACAAATTTCCTAATGGTTGTGAATAGCACTACTACTGCACTTGTTAGAGTAGTTGGAAAATCCTGCAAAACTCTTATTTATATTGTTATAATTTCTTTCACAACCTTTGTCTAGTGTGGCATAATATCTAACACAACATTCTTAAAGCTAACTAGTAGCCAGATAGTTACGCTTCAGCGCAACCAAAATTTTACTTTTCGCGGAATTATTCAGCGAGATTGTTTTATTTTTTGATCCGACGGCTGAAATGGTTGCGCTGTTCCATTCAGCGCGACCAAATCCTACTTTTCACGGAATGGTTCCTTACATTTAGATACTAGATTGGTATGACCATAAAATTTTTGTGGGTATTCTAACTAACCTGGACTGACAATCTAGATGCTAGATTGGAAGAATATAAATCTAAATCTAAGTTAATGGCCTATGGAGGTTCGGAGGCAATTGCCCCGTAACAACTGTACCCACTCATTTTTTTTCTAGCACATGTCAGTTTCTCAAAACACCAAAGTGGGGCAAAATCCTAGCGTTGTCTTTTACTAGGGTATCACACAGGCCTTCGGCCTGGGCTCAACCGCTCGTGCGCCTTCGGCGCGTCTGGATGCGTTCCGCTTAAGGGATCAACAATTAGTCATACGTAGAGCTCATAAATAAGACATTATCACGTACCGCTAAATGATTAAAGTGAAACATAAAAGCAGCAAGCTCAAACAGGGGAAAAAAAGTCGAACGTAAACATTTATCTGCCCTTACAAAGCATAAAAAGATTTTGCTCTCCACAGGAAATTCATAATGCTTTCTATTCATATGACTTACCAAAGAGGGGTCTATAACTTCTATTCAAGCAGTTTATGTATATGCGGATGATTTGACCGACCCTGCCAGTGTATGTCTGCATCGAAAAAAAAGAGTAAGTGCCTCTACAATTCACTACCACAGGTTCTTGTGCTTTAGATTTTGTAGACGGAACTCTGCATATATTTCACCACCAGAAATTTTATTATGCTATCACTGAGTGACGGGCACACTCTTAACACCATCTCTTTGTACTCTGGTCTTCGGTAGATGCAATTGTACATGTATTTGACTCAAAGAAAGAAATTTAAGAGCTAAAAGACAACGATTAACCTGTTCTATCAAAATGAAGAATAAATTAGAAGTAAAACCACATGAAGAATAGAACGATTAACCTGTTCTATCAAAATGATCTACAAAAACAAAACTTCATATAAACTGGGACTTAATTATACACAAAATTGGTTAAAAAGACCAAAATCAACAATTCCTGGGTGAAATGGATAGTTAGATTTTGATACTGTTTAAATGGACAAAAATGTAAAAATAGGCAGGATGTAACCAGTTTCATCGTGCCCATTTTCAAATATTTTTTCTTATTTTTAATTTACACAGGATGTATCTAGTTTCATCCTTGCTATTTTTTAAATTTGAGCTAAGATGAAACCAGTTTCATCCTTACTATTTTTTTTCTTTGGCCATTTCACCCAAACTATTTTTTACCCGTCCATTTGAACCGTGATTTAAAAATATTTGGACAAATAACCCATTTTCCGTTAATTATAAATCAAGTTTTTGAACTAAAAGTAACGGAGATTACTGTCTGCTACTAAGAAAAATCAGCACATGTTAAACAAAATATAATGTCTTTGAATATCTTTCCTTAAGGAACAACAAATTATTGCTTGTAAGATATATAGCAGTTGGAGTTACAGATTTACCTCCAACTTCTTGTCATCTGTTTTTTTAGCCTCTTCACGTGAAGCTTCTTTTTTTCCGCTGCGCTCCATACATAAACACAACAATGAATTAATCAATGAAATACATAAACACAACCAAGCGAAACGGAAGTACAATGGTACCCAAAAAAATAAAAAACACGGAAGTAAAAGATTTGATTGATAGTTATGGAACTTTTAATGAATTAGAGAACGTAAAAGTACAGATAAGTGAAGAAACCCAAAATCCCAATAAACGAACCTGCAACGAAGGAAACCACCTAATAGTCAGAATTAGAAAACACTCACAGATGATGAAGAAAAATAAGTAAAATTTAAGTTCCTTCATATCAATCTGTGTCATAACCAAAGAAAGATAAGAACGACATGAGATTGTTAAACTGAGGTTCAACGACACCCAAAAACAAAAAACATACCGATAGAGAAGGAATCCAGTGAATGGGAAGATGAAGGATGTTTTCATGTTTTTATTTCAAAAAATATAGTGCAACGGGGATGAAAGAAAGCGGTTAGTGAATTTATAAGAAAGGTGAAGATTGTAGTTATTGTAGTTCAGGGGTTGGTTTTGAAAGTTAAAGAAACCGTACTCCAGTTTTTAGGATAAACCTAGATAACTTGAGAGTTTAGACTTCAAAATACATCCCAGCCATTCTTCATCTGCTTCTCTAATTAATCGTGACCTTTCTTTAGGGCTGTCAATGGAAGAATATCCGTCGGATATTTGGATATCCGATATCCGACAGGTTAAGCACTATCGGATATTCGATATCCGAGAATATCCTATAGGATATCAAAATCAGATATCGATATCCGATAGGTTAAGCTATCGGATATCGTATATTTATCCGATAATATCCTGTAGTGACAAAAAAATCTGTAATCAGAGGTGAAATTCAAGTTACACTGTAATGTGTAATCTTTAATCTGAGGAAAAATTCTCATACATACCGTCCGAATTGTCTTCAAACACATAAACAGTCTTAAAACGTTACACTTAAGTAGTTATGTCTCTAAGTAAGTCTCTTACTCACACACATACATGCAAATAGGCACAAGAAAATGCTAAAGAAAGTAAAAACTTGGAAACACAAAGTATGATAAGTACTCTCAAAGTATGATAAGTACTACTCCGTGTCTCTGTCTCTCTCATCTCCAGCTTCTGACTCTCTTGTCTTCATTCGTCTTCGGTTTCCAAATTTTCCATATCTGCATTATAACAAGTCAACATTCGAATAAGAATAAGATACACAACAATTGCCTAACTAGTAATAATAGGAACTAAGAAGAATAATAGATTAAAATATGCACTGAGTTTAAGAATAAAAAAATGTTACCTTCATCACAAATGAAATTTGGCAACCAATCGGTTAAGCATAACAATGCTTCAACAACCTCTGGATCTAATGAAGCTCTGTGTGTTGTAAGCACTCTACCACCTGCACTGGACATTGATTCGGATGCCATACTGGTGACTGGGATAGCCAAGACATCTCTTGCCATCTTTGCAAGAGCTGGGTACTTAGGTGCATTTAGCTTCCACCAACTCAAGATTTCAAACAAATACTCATATTTTGGTGAGCCTTTGATAAGCATTGGTTCTTCTAAATACTTGTCCAACTCAGATTTCTGCACCTCAAAGTCAATGTTCTCCATCATAAACTCAACATATTCAGAATCACATACTTCATCTGGATTGTCTGAATCCATCATACTTGAGCTAGAGACAGAGCTGCGGCCGCCAAAATAGTGTTCATCTGCATTTGAGTTTTGTGAATCATACGCATTGAAAAGAGATGTCAATTGTGTTTTGAATTTGTTATACTCAACTGCGAAGCCAGTTCCATACAACTTCTTATAACGAAACTCTACCCATCTTGCCTTGTATCTAGGATCTAACACAACTCCGATGCCCATAACTAAATTACTTTCAAGCCAATACGCATCGAACCTCTCCCTCATCTTCAACCCCATTTTTCTGATATACTCATAATCACTGTCTTCCCATTGTTTGATGCACTTGTTAACTTCATAGACCCCATTATAATACAGATTTGCAGTTGGATACTTCATCCCTGCAAACCTGGTAGAAACATCATTAAACACCTACAAATAACTACCCCTTGTTCCCACTCATCTTCACTTGGTATACAGTCGAATTCATGATCAAGGACAACTAATCTTTCAAATCCTTTTTTCAACTCGATTGCATTCTTAAGCATAACAAAAACTGAGTTCCATCGAGTGTCCACGTCTAGACTAACTGCCTTTCCAGATAACCTAACCTGTGGCACTGCCAATTCAAACCTCTCTTTCCTAGCTTGTGAAGCTTTAACATACTTAACACAATCTCTAATTGATTGAAAAAACTTAGCAGCGACTTTCATACCATCTAGGACAACCAAATGAAAAATGTGGTTGGCACACCTCATTTGAAACAATTCCCCATCAAGAACTAGACAATCCTTACTCTTTAGCCACGAAATCAAATTTCTCATCATAACACCATTGGAAGCAGCATTATCAGCAGTTAAAGCAAGGAATTTCCTATCTATGTTCTATTCAAGAGTATAAGTTTTGATACATTCTGTGAGAACATCTCCTGTGTGTGGTGATGGCACTAGAATATAAGCTAATGTTTTCTTAACCAAATTCCATTCATCATCTATGTAGTGGCATGTCACACAACAATACCCATCTTTAGTATGCTTAGCAGTCCACATATCAGTTGTAAGACTACATATAGAAGTCAACTTATCCAATACTAACTGTAATTCTTTTTCTGTTCATGAAAAAACTTCATCAAATCACTTCTAGTTGTGTTTCTACTCATGATCTTAGCAGCAGGGTTCAAAGACTTGCAATACATTCTAAAGTAAAAATGTTGAGCCATGTTTAGAGGGTAATCATGCTTAGCAATCATTTTAATCATGTATTCCCTAGAAATTGCAGGATCATACTTCCAATTAGCTAGTTTTAAAGCTTTGTTACCTGCTGTTTTCAGTGAAGTAGAAATCTGTTGTTGTCCAGCCTTGTTCTGTGGTCTATCTCGGAAAATTTTTAGATGATTTGACAACCTTGCAGTACCACTGATACTACCAGCATCAATTATCTTCTTGCAATGATGGCATGTACCTAGTACAACAGCTTCCCTCACATTCTTTTTATTGTTGTATCTTACTTTACAATCCCTTTCAAATTCATACCACACTGATGACCTTGTTGATCTAAGATTTTTCTTCAGAGCAGTTATCAGTGGATCCTCACCAGCTTCTCTATCTTCATCACCTGTATGAGAGCCTGGCATGTTATCATCAGCTGGGTTCTCTTCTGGTTTTGTTGATCTCCTAATGTTACTAGTACCAGGTGTTGATCCAATTGCTGAAGCTTGAACACTTTCTGATTGTGAACCATCCCTAGAAATGACAGCATTTGATTGAGTTTGAGGCAAAGGGGTTGACTTTGAGGTTGCAACTGTCTTTCCCTTGGCTGGTTTTTTAAACATTTTTGCAATTGCTTATATTAAAATTAAACACAGAGTAATCATTCATAACTATCAACAGTAAATACTAAAAAGCATTCATCTCAAACTGAGTAATTAAGATCAAATACAGTTCAAGAACATCCTATGAGTGGTCACTGTTCTATATTACAATACCTAGCAGGTTAGCATTCAAACTTAAGGTTCTAACTGAACCTAAATGCTGCCTAAGTTGACAACATGATTCATATAAATGACATACAGAACAACAATTCGAAGATAGGAAATACAAACCAAAGGTTACAAAAAACAAACAACCACATTTACTTAGGGGGCTAGTATTGACAATCAAATAGCCACATTTACTTACCTTTAGTATCTTCTAATTCTTGTTTCACAACATCAGTTGCTTCTAATGTTTTTTCGGGTTTCACTTCTTTGTACTTGTCATGCTTTTTCATTTTTTCAGTTCCATTCTTATGATGTCCTGCACAAGAATAAGATCAAACCTTGTTTACAACACAAAATTAAACACTAGCTATGAGCTAATTTAGACAAAAGAAAAATTTAAAAACACAACTGTTGAGCTTAAAATTTTCAACCTTGGGTTAGATTAATTCAATCTCTTCTTTAATCTGATTCAGTTCAGTAACTCATAAATACAGAGTTATTATTCAACCTCATGACCACCTTATAAACAGAACCAAACCCTAAAACTAATAACTATCAATATTGAGTTATTCTTCAACCTCAATGCCTCGTATTCTTATTTAAGAATAAACCCATCTCAAATCTTTCTCTAATTTCATCCATAGATGAAAGTCATATCAAACCCTAATTTTTTACAAGACATAAACCCTAATTTCATGACAATCGAACACAAAAATCGAACATGGAAGATAATCAGTACCTGATTGAGCGAGTGAGTGATTGATAAGCAAAGCAACTGAGTGAATGATTGATTGAGAGAGTGATTGACTGACGGTCTGAGAACTGAGAAGAGAAGAGGAAAAAAAGAAAAGGAAATGACTCGGTTCTCGACTGAATCGAGTGATAATCGATTGAATTGAAAAACTTACAATTATACCCCTAATTCTATCGGATATCGGATATTAACCAAACGGTATAGCCTAATCCGATATCGATAGGTTAAGGAAGAAATATCCGATAAATATTTTTATCCGACATCCGATAAAACGGATAAAATCCTATAGGATCTCGAATAATAGAAAACGGATTCCGGATATCGGACATATATTGGCAGGCCTACCTTTCTTATTTTGATGCGAAAAGGCATCCAGGTTCTAGCAGACAAAGGACGGTGGATCATTGAATACCCAAAGGAAACGGACGGAGGAGACCTCCTCCATGTTGGACTATACCATCCTAACCGCTCTTTGTCATTCCCTCAATCCATCCGGACCACTCTTTGTCTCCTCCAAAAAGGCAACGATGTCTGAGTTAAATAATGATGTTTACACTTTCCTTTACCAGTTTGTTTCTTCTTTTCCTTTTTCTGCTTCCCTGATAAAAAAGCCCTAGCATTTTCTCATTCTCAGAGAAGAAGTAGTCCAAAATGGTAAGCAAACCCAAATACACTTCATTCGTTTTCTAGATTTCGATTGGTTGATTGTTAATTTTGTTTCTGAAATTGTGTTTTTTTTTTTGCAGGGCATAGATCTAATTGCTGGAGGCAAGAGCAAGAAAACAAAGAGAACAGTTCCTAAATCAGATGATATCTATCTCAAGCTTCTCGTCAAGGTTAGCTATTATGGTTGGTTGATTAATTGATTTATAATCTATGACGATGCATTTTCTGATTGAATCGGACGATTTGACTCATGAATTGAATCGCCTGGTTTTACTGGTAATGACCCTGTTCCGTGTATTGAATTTGGTCTATTTTAATGATTGTTGTGTATTTGGATTCAGCTATTACAGGTTTTTGGTGAGGAGGACTGGGAGTAATTTAGTGCAGTTATATTGAAGAGATTGTTTATGAGTAAGGTTAACAAGGAACCATTGTCACTCTCTCGATTGATTCGTTTCATGGAGAACAAGGTAACTTATGATTTGACAGTAATAGCCTCTTAATTCTTGAGCATTTACACTTATGAGCTATGAATATGATTTTTGATCAAAATTTATGAGGATTGAACTATGCATGTGCTTATTTCTGTTTGCGATGCAATAATCTAGACTGAAGCTTACCGTTATGCAAAACAAAAGGAATCAGTTGACGGGTATATTGTCACGTTCCGTATGTTCACGTAATTTTCCTTATTGCTTGTTAGAAGAATATAAATGAAGTATTTAGATTTTATAGTGAGCCAATATGGAATTTAACTTGCAAGTTACAGCTGTGTTGTGGTTGCTCCTATATATTGTCCTTAAGTCTAGGGAGTGGTGAGTTCTTTTGACGTTAATGTAAAATCTAAAGATACTTAAATATCAATTGCCGCTTCAGCTCACCAGCAACAAGTTTGCGGAGCAGTTTCATTGGATTACTTTTCATTAAGCCCCAAAGAGTTCACCATCCCTAATTTTTAATGGTTTCTACGTAGGAGTCAGTTCAGCTTGCTTGCAGTTAGGTTTGCATTCACCATTAATTTAACTGTGGATATGATTTGAACTGAGTTTTAGCTTAAACTAATAAATGTGGCGCAAGTTCATGAATCCTTGTTACATGCTCAGTAATGAAAGATTTATGACAGTAGTTGTAAATGAGGAATGAGTAATTTAAGGGATAATCTTGAACTATGTTCACAATTTTTGTGTTATCTAGAGCTGGCAACCGGGCGGGCCGGGGCTCGCCCGTTGCGGGTTCTACGGGTTCGGGTTAATACGGGTCGAAACCCGCGGGTGAAAATTCTTCACGGATTGTCATTTCTTCAACCCGTACCCTTAACGGGCTAAACTTGCAGGTTCACGGGTTTGCCCGCCCGTTTGCCAGCTCTGGACAGAGTTTACACTTATTTCTGGTCTATTTAAAGCACTTTCTCTGCAAGACTGCAACCTAACATTCATCTAACTCGTTTGATATTTGGATTCATTTTAATCAACAGATTCACTAGTGACTGTGAGTCTGTGACACACTGACGTTACCAAAATTTAAAAATTTAATGAAACAAAATGATCAAGAAAATTGAAAAACTTAACAACGGTTTAATAATTTGGCAGTGGCAGTGTGGCACCTTAAAAGGAACACAGTTACATAGTTCAACAAAGAAAAATACCCTTTGAGAATCGAGACCGTAGTAACTAGTAATACCATATTACCATTTTACCATACCATATTAACTTCAAAAAATATATATTGTGGTTAAACCAAAAATTGATAACTGTCCAAAAAACATCTCCAGTCTCTTTTCTATACAAAATTTGGAGACATTGTGATAACTGTTTGTCCAAGAAACATTCTTATTTTCCATGTCTATCTTTGAGTTGCTCAAACTAATCATTATGAATCTGTCATTTCAAGCAAAAATAAATCAAACAAAAAAAAGAAACAAATCAAAAACATGGAATTTGCATATTTACCACGCTTTATATTGAAGAAGTATGCATCTACGCATACTAATTAGACGCATAAGAACTTACTTCGCCATCCGCATAAGTAAATTCGCTGATTTTGATGTTTGTATGTCACTTTTTTGTTTTTTTGTTCATTTTAATCGTGTATCATTCATGTATGGTTTGTGGTTTGACCGTTTGATGTTCAAATGTTTGTTATCTAGTGTTTTCAGAATTGGGTTTTACTTAGTTTGGTAGTTAATGTTGTGTATTTGTAGATTTGTGTTCTTTTGAATCTTTTGAGATGATGACTGATTTAGGGTTTTAAATTTTAATTGGAGTTATCTGATTTTGATGAGAAATTGAGAATCATGAGATACAACTTGGGTTATTATATGTTTGTTCAGAATCAAGCTGATTCCGGTTTTGGTTCTTATTTGGACAACCATACACTCTGACTAAAGATTAAAGAGTTCACATCAAGTTGTCCAAATAAGAACCAAAATAAGAATCATCTTGATTCTGAACAAACATACAATAACTCAAGTTGTATCTCATGATTCACAATTTCGCATCAAAATCAGATAACCTCAATTAAAATTTAAAACCCCAAATCAGTCATCATCTCAAAAGATTCAAAAGAACACAGATCTACAAATGCACAACATTAACTACCAAACTAAGTAAAACCCACTTCCGAAAACACTAGATAACAAACATTTGAACATCAAACGGTCAAACCACAAACCATACATGAATGATACACGATTAAGATGAACAAAAAAACAACAAAGTGGCATACAAACATCAAAATCAGCGAATTTACTTACTTGCCGCTAGTCGCAAACCATTGTTGTTGTTGTTTAGAAACCAACCGTGTCGGGTTTTTATGGGTCGGGCCGGGTGAACCCGCGGGTTTTGGGCTTGTTTGCCAGCTCTAGTCTTATCGCTCGTTTGATGAAGACCAATGAAATATCTTAGATTTAATAGTGAGCGAACATGGAAGTTAATTTGCAAGTTACAGCTGTGCTGGGTTGCTCCTATATATTGGCCTTAAATCTTGGGAATAAAGAGCTCTTTTGATGTTAATGGAAAATTTAAAGACAAATAAAGTATCAATGTTTCCGTGAGCTCGCTAGCAACAAGTGTGCTAAGCAGTTTCATTTGATTATTTTCATTAAGCCCAAAAGGGTTTATCCTTCCTCAGATTTATGGCTTCTACGCAGGAGTTAGTTCAGCTTGCTTGCAGTTAGGTTGGCACCAACCATTGATTTAACTCTTGATATGATTATAGTGAAGAGACGTTGTGTTTTCGGATATAGATGTTTTCATGCAAGTTCATCAGTCCTTATGTACTCAGTAATGAAAGAATCATCAGTCTTTTCGAAATGGGAGTTGTGTCAGTCCATATGTTGTTTTCTGACTACTTCACATTGACTACTTGCACATATATTGTTGTGTTAGCTTCTGTTGCTCTAAGATTATTTGCTCGGTTCATCAATTTGATGTTGGGTGATTTCCTTATTCCCGAGCTACATTCCGTACTTTGAACACCTAATTATCTTAGTTTTTCATAGGATTCTGTAGGTTGGTAGATGATGTCACATTTTTTTTAAACAGGGAATAATATTGGGCATCAAATTCGGTTTATGTGCTTACCATGACTGTTAGTTGGTTTAGCCTGTCAACTGTAGTGGTTAGGTGCCTAGCATATTTGATTTGAGAGAGTTTTTGGTTGGGTCAGCTAGGATCTATCCTATGACATGTGAGCACCTTCTAAGGTTGACCAACCATTTGAGGAAACTCTAAACTTGATCAACTCTATATGGTGTGAGTCATATGGGTCGGTTCTTGTGTGTCCATTAAAAAAGCTTTCTCGGGAATGTTTATTTTGGAATTATAAAGAACTTCTGCCAGAAGGTTCTGGATGTATCTTGACCTTGTGCCCACTAGCCGTCGTAGACTGTCCTTGAGCACTATTGTCACTTGATTTGCCTTATTGCTTATTTGGAAAGATATATGAAGTATTTTGATTTAATAGTGAGCCAACATGGAAGTTAACGTGCAAGTTACAGCTGTTATGGGGTTGCCTCTATTATGTATTGGCCTTAAGTCTGTGGAGTGTTGGATTCTTGTGACGTTAATGGAAATTATAAAGATGAATACAGCATCAGATTGCCGCGTCCGCTTGCTAGCAACAAGTTTGCCAAGCAGTTTCATTGGATTATTTTCATTAAGCTCAAAAGGGTTCACCATTCCCTAGATTTAGGGCTTCTACGTAGGAGTTAGTTCAGCTTGCTTGCAGTTAGGTTTGGACTAACCATTGATTGAACTTGTGATATAAATATAGTGAACAGAAGTTGTCTTTTTGGATTTCTGTGTTTTCGTGCAAGTCATTGAAACTGAGTTTTAGCTTTAACTAATAAAAAGTGACACAAGTTCATGAATCCTTGTTATGTACTCAGTAATGAAAGATTTATGACACTTGTTGTCAATGAGAAATGGGAGTTGTGTCAATCCGAAATTCCAAATGTAGTTTTTTGACGGATTATATGCAGAAGTAGGTCTGGTCTGGACCCTCACTTTCATTTTTAGGCCACTTTTTTTATTTCTTGCAAAACTAGGAAAGTTAAACGGATTCCATCCACTTTAACCATTTCGGTCAATTTATCGCGTTGACTTGTCAATATCTCGCCAAAATATCATATAGGGAGATCTCATACATGTGGTAAGATTACTGAAATTTCCTTCACACGTGTGTGTCAGTCACGTGTTCGATCTCATTCATTCTTCTTCTTCTTATCTTCTTCTTCTTTGTTTTCTTCTCCTTCCGTTTTCTTTCTTCTGCTCAAATTAGTGAAGAGAGGATTTGGAATTAAATTAGGGTTTCACTGAAAAGATTTGTAGGAAGAAATTGATGATGGTTCTGAAATTGATTGAACATGGGAATTCGAGAAAAAGAGTTTGATAGAAATTGAGAAGCAAAGTAGATTAAGGTTCAGTTTGTGAAGAAAGTATTGATGGTGTTTGGCAGTGATGGTTTCGATAATTGAAGACTAGGGTTGAATTCGAACTAAAATTGGGTTCTTGGTGCTGGTTTTGAATGATTCTGCTTGTGTTGATTGTTCGAATTGGAGATGGATTGACAGAATATGAAGTTAGGGTTTGGATTGAGAAGCTGAGCAGTAAATGAAGAACTGGGTACTGTTGATTTGGTGGATACCGTTGGGATTGAATGGAAGAAATTGAAGTTCTGTGTGTGTGATTCAATGTCAGGTCAATCGAAGAAGGAGAAGATACTGTTAATGTGGATTAAGAGGAATCTGATGCTGCTACTCATTGTAGTGTGACATGAACTGAAATGTAGAGATTTGCAGGTGGTGATTTCAGTTGAGGTTAATGGTTTGGTTGCAGCTGCAGTTGAGTGCCAGATGGTTTGTTGGTGGTATATGAATTGCGAGAAAGGTGTCACTGTTGTTGGAAATGAGCTGAGCTGCTGGTGATGGATGCTGTGGTGGTCATGTGTTGAGTTGCAATGAAGCTGAGAAAAGAGCATTTGGGTTGTTGTGCTCCAAGGATTAATGGTGCTGATGTTGCCAAGGGTGAACTCAGAGAAGGTTTAGGTGATGCCTGAGGTTGCAGTTGAGCTAGGAGATGCAGGGATTTGAGTTTGGCAGCAAGGGGACAGTGTTGGTTGGCCTGGAGAGGAGCAGATTAATAGAATTGGAGCAGTAAGGTGTTGTGTTTGGTACACAAGAAGGTGGTTCATATTTTTGGTGCTGTGATTTGCTCAAAATAAGATGGGTTTGCAGTGCTCTTGAGGTGTTGATGCTTCTGGCAGTCGATTGAGCTGGTGGATTTGAATATATGGTGGTGGCAGTCCTGGTGGTTATCAAGTTACTCAAGGGAGGTGAATTTGTGACAGTGCGTTAAGATGTCTGGAGTTGCAGTGCAGGTGTATGCTGAACTTAATTAGAACCTGAGAACAAGATGGAAGAAGTGAAGTGCAGGCAGTTGGAGTTGCTGCTACAGAAGGTTGTGTATGAACTGTTGCAAGTGGATGGAGCTCAGTAGATGCATTACAGAGAAGGATGGAGTTGTTATAAAGTATTGGTTGTGGCAGCGATGGTTGAAACTGTTACAAGAGGAGTTGTGATTGCAATCTGGTGGTGCTCAAGTGGATAGATAGTGGCTCGAGGTGAAGCTGAGTGCTTGGTGTGGTGTTGGCTGCCCTGGTGGTACAAGAAGAAGCTGTCTGAGCTACGGCTGAAGTTGCGGGTGCATATACAGTTGGAGTTAACTGGCACTGATGAATGGATTTGTGAATGCTTGTACTGCCTGGGAATGTGATGAAATTGAAGTGCAGCTGAGAATTACAAGATCAGCAGGTGGAATAAGAGATGAAGCTACAAAATGGCAGTGGTAGCTGCAACGTAGAAGAAATGTTGAGCAATATGGGTTCAAGAAGCTACTGCAATGAAAAGAAGGGATTAGTGGTGTTGTTGTGAATGAGGTGGCTTGAGCTAATAATGGCAGTTATGGCTTTGAGGCAGTGAGAATGAGCTCAGGTTGCAAAGAATGTGTGCAGTGTTATGAAATGGAGGTGTTGAACAGAAAATGCAGTGGCTGCAAGAATGAGTGTGGCGATGTTTAATGTGGTAGTACAGATGAAGCTGATTCAGGTGGAATGAAAGGTGCAGCACTGGTTAGGCCTTGGCCTAACTTAGCTGACAAGCTCTCTGACTCAACCTGACTTGGCTGGCTTAACTCACTGCAGATTCCGGCGATGACGTAAGCAATCCACATGGCATATCCGAGCCCACGTGTACAGTTCTCATGTTGATTTAACTGAGTTAAATCAATGATATAACATTAAATCAGTGATACAAAGGACTTTTGGGTCTTTTTAGTTACACCTAACGGTGCTAACGTACCATCCATCACTTTTGGTCAAAGCTTGCCTAGTCTAGTAATAAATAAAAAAAGTGGCATAGATTTGAAAAGCACCAAAAAAACAGGCCTATTTTTGTAAAAAGCCCTTTTTTGACTGCTTCACATATATTTTTTTAGCTTCTTTTGCTCTGAGATTATGTGCTCGGTCATCAATTTGATGTTTGTGGATCAGAAATGTGATTTGCTTATTGCTGAGCTACGATCTCTATCTTAGTTTTTTTCGTAGGCTTCTGTAGGTTGATAAATGATGGCACATTTCCGAACGAAAATCCCTCGGGAGTGAGAGAAAAAAGTGGGCCCACTTGCATTTAAAACACACCCTACTAATCACTGGGGTGGGGGACACATTTTTCTCTCACTCGGTAAATCTTACGGAATTTTCTCTCGGTGAATCTAGAATCATTCAATAATATTAGCCGCCAAATGCGGTTTATGTGCTTACCATGACTGTTATTTTTGCCCGTCTCATATTTCATTTTAGAAAGTCATCTTCATAATAAATGAACAAAATAGATATAGAAAATCTTAATAAAATGACTACTTTCTAGTTTCAGATGCACGTGAACTTTTGATGGGTTATATACATAGAGTTTTAGATGTCTTTAAAACTTCTAGGTTGATTAACAGAAGTCAAAATTTGTTTTCTGCAAACAAAAGACATTAATACAGAACTTGGAAGTTGTACTCCCTTGTTAGGAATGCGTTTTTCTCTAGTTAGGAGCGCGCTTTATGCAAATTCGCAAGTCTCAGGGAAATTTGTGAGGCTTTTACGCATCTGGTGACTAAGGCCTAACAATTTGAGGACACTCTAAACTTGATTAACCCTATAGGATGTGAATGCCATTGGTCAATGGTTGGTTCTTGTGCATTCAGAAAGCTTTTCTAGGAATGTTTTCTTTTTGAGTTGTAAAGAATTTCTGGTAAGAAGTTCTGGATAACCATCGAAGAATTACCTTGTGCACTATTGTCACTCTCTCGGTTGATTCTTTTCATGGACAACAAGGTAACATTTGATTTGATAATAATACATTTAAGCTGTTGATATGATTTTTAATCAAGAGGACTGAATTATCTATTTGCGAAGTGAGAATCTTGAGCTAAAGCTTACATTACACAAATCAAAAGGAATTAGTCAGTGGATATAGTGTCACGCAATTTTGAAGAAGATAGATTAAGTACTTAGTGCTTGTAGTGAGCCATTATGAAGGTCAACTTGCAAGTTACAGCTGTTCTGGGTTGCTCCTGTCCTGTGTATAGGTCTAAAATCTGGGGAATGGTGGATTCTTTTAACGTTAATGGAAAATCTAAAGGGGAATAAAGCAGTTTTATTGGATTATTTTCATGAAGTTTGAAAGGTTCACCATTTCCTAGGTTTAGGGCTTCTACGTAGGAGTCAGTTCAGCTTGCTTGCAGGTAGGTTTGCATTCTGGGTTGTCTTCTTGGATAGCTATGTTCTCGTGCAAGTCAGTAGAATTGATTTTTAGCTTAAACTAATAATAGCATCACAAGTTCTTTGTGCTTTCTTAGCAGTGTTATCATTTTAACCTTTTTTTCGAAAAAAGAAACTTGGTCAAATAGAAAAATGTTCATGAATCCTTGTTATGTACTTAGTAATGAACTATTATGACACTAGTTGTAAATGTGGATTGGGATTCGTATTAGTCCATATGTTGTTTGACTGCTTCGCAAATGTTGTTTTTGTAGCTTATATTGCGCTGAGATTATTTGGTCTACAGTGGGTGAGAAATGTGATATTCTTATTGCTTGTCTAGGATCTTTATTATGAACACCTAATTATTCTCAGTTTTTCGGTAGACTCTGTGTGTTGATAAATGATGCCTCATTGTTTTTAAACAGGGTGATAATATTAACAGTCAAATTCTGTTTATGTGCTTCCCATGATTGTTAGTTTTGCCGTTAACTGTAGTGGTTAGGTGCCTTGCATATTTAATTTGTGAAAGCTTTGGTTGGGTCAGCCAGAACTTATCCCTATGACATGTGACATTAGTACCTTCTAAGGTTGACCAACCATTTGGGGAAACTCTGAACTTGATTAACCCTAGAGGGTGTGAATGTTCATGGGTCATAAGGGTTGGATCTAGTATGTCCATTTAAAAGTTCTTTTGGGGAATATTTTTTTTAATTCTTTCAATAATTCCTAACAAACAATGGAAAAAACATCACCAAAATCCATTCTCACATGGAATAGTGGGTCTCATGGCTGTTCAGGTAGGACTCACCACACCCAAAAAGAGTTCCCCATTTCCCGATGGGAATCGGTTTTGGTGTTGTTTTTTCTATTGTCTTTCTAGGACCACTGTATTTTTTTCCTTGGAGCTGTAAAGAACTTATGATAGAAAGTTCTGAATTTATCTTGAATCTCTTGACCTTGGTACCCACTAACCGTCGAAGAATGGCAATTGAGGTCTTGGATCCAGAATTTTGGCTCAAACTAATATATGGTATTGCATTTCTTGAAACCAGTGTGATGTAAAATGTTCTCATTATTTGTAACAGCAAAATGGTTTTCGCTAGAGTTGGGAGTGTTGTAAGCTTAGTTGTTATTTCCTAGAGCTTAGTTTGAGTTGGTTAGCGTGTGTTTGCTAACATCCTACAGAGTAAGTAGGCATTCTGCCACTATCCATACACACATTAAACACAACTCAGAGAAAACCTTAAGACGTAAAAGATAAATCTAATCTTTAATATCTTCCAACAATGTGTTGTGTTGTTGATACACAAATATTGTTTTTCTTTTGGCTTTATAGCACTTGGACTATTTGCTTTGTTATCAATTTGATGCCTGGTGGATGCGAAATGTGCGAATGCCTAATAGTAGTGCTAGGCCAACATCTTTATTGATAGACCTAATTATCTGGATTTCTTCTCTAGATTCTATGTGCTGATAATCATGGCTTGTTTTTTTTATAGGGTGATAAGATTGCCGTACTTCTTGGTACAATTACTGATGATACACGGGTTTATGAGGTACCTGCAATGAAGGTTGCTGCTCTGAGGTTTACAGAGACAGCAAGAGCTCGAATTGAGAAAGGCAGTGGTAAATGTTTGACATTTGATCAACTTGCTCTCAGGGCACCCCTTGGACAGCACACAGTATGTATTCTTATATTCCATTTCGGTTTTCTTCTGTGTTTTTTGTGTAGTTATTCCTCAAAGTCTGCACGTAGTTTGAGTGTGAAATGCATCAAACAGAAAGCGGCTAACAACAAACAGAAACCTCGTAACAAACTTGAGATGAATATTAGGTGCTGTTGTTTTCTTATCATCAGGATCTTTTGAGAGGACCCAAGAACTCAAGAGAGGCAGTTAAGCACTTTGGAGCTCCCGGAGTACCTCACAGCCACAGCAAACTGTACGTCCGCTCCAAGGGCCGTAAGTTTGAGAAAGCTAGAGGAAAGAGAAACAGTCGTGGTTTCAGGGTGTAGGAAATTTGCTCAGGGTGTCATCTTTTATATTTTTCCAGTCTTTAAAGATGTGAAAATAACATTTTGAAGTGTTCTAGTAAAAGTTTAGATGTTCAAGTAGCTTGTTTTCAGATTTCCCTTTTAGGCTGCAGATATGTAAAAACCTTTAGCAGTTATCTTACTACTGTTAGCAAAATTATTTTGATGAACTGTCGAAAGTCTTTGTTTCTCCTTACAGAAAATGGTAGTCCCTCTGTTTCGGGAAAAGTGATATCTTCGCTTTTTCCAAATTTTTGAGAAAATATCCCTTTTTTCTGAAACGAAAGTAGTACGGTAGCATCTACATACAATGAGTGCTGGAAGACTGTAAACAAATATTAACCAGTGGAGATCCTGGGAGAAACCAGTCAACCCACACATTTTAAGGCCAGTACTTGAGATATGGTACACGAAGATAGTGGTATATATCCCACAATCACCGGTATATGAACCAGGATATCGTGCATTCATGCCACTACAAAAACGGAAATCTTATTTATATTTCAAAAAAAAAAAGAAACTGGTTATAAACTTTTAGATCTAGAAAAATCTTATGCAGCGTTCGCATGTTAGTGGATGTTTCTGGCTAGTAAGTTTGAGTCTGATTTTTATGTGTTTTTTAAATTTAACAGTTTTCTCGCGTTAATTGTTATTTACTTTACTTCGTTAACAGGGGATCCCGAAGGATTTCAGTACATCTTTTATGTCGAAAGCTAAGATTTCAATGACACTGGTGGATCAGAAAGGAGAAATGTATAACGTAACTTACATTGCTGAACGTACAGCCCTGAGTGGTGGATGGAAAGGGTTTGCTGAGGATCACAATTTAAGAATGGGAGATGCAGTGCTATTCCAACTGGTTAACCTTAAGACATTTAAGGTTTTTATTGTAAGGGAAAATGGTGTAGCAGACACTATGGCGGAGCAGACACTGATGGTACAGAAGATACTGATGGTGATATAAGCCTCCTGGAACTGAAAGCGCAGGCGCAGGAAAGTACTCAAGTTATTTTTGTCAGATTTTTTTTGTATTCGGTTTTTTCAGTTTGTGTAATGCATTAGATTTAGATTGTGGTGCCTTGGAGTTTAGTTACTTACGCCTTGTGGTGCTATGTTTAAACTAGGCGATGCTGATAATAATTTGAAGCGGGAGAGAAAAAGTGTTGTGAAGAGCCAAAAGCGTATTCCTTCAGCTGATGCTCGATGCTTCGGTACGAATTTTAAGTCCAATGAAAAATCTTGGTGCTGAAAATAAAATTTTCTTAATTTAGTGTACTGACGCGCATTTTTTTGCTGGTGTTTAAACTAGATGATGCTGGTAAGAATTTGAAGCCGGAGGAAAATCCTGCAGCGAAACGCCAAAGGCGTGTTCCTTCAGCTGCTTTTCGGGATGAAAATGGAAGTCAGCAGCAACCTGATGACAACGGTGATGTGGTAGATTCAGTGGTTGCAGATTTTGAGAGTTTCACGAAAATCGTTAACGATTTAGTTGGAGACTCTGAAATGCCCGAGGGCGTAATGGCTAAATATTACGAGCTCTGCTACACCCATAACTCGATCCTTCATACAAATATTCGTCCCGGCCACAATTCTAATTTAGTTGCGGGTATGATTATCGAAACTGTTCATGGCATCAGGTCTTGCAAACTCTGGAACACTTTCAATGGTGAGTTGACAGTGTGGAGACATAAATTGGAAGCCTTTGAGAAGCTTGGCATGAGCGTGGGTTTTGTATTTCCCAGATTAAACGAACTTCAGAAACTATCCGAAAGGGCTGTGAGAAGGCTTCCATATCAGCAAATTTACCAGGAACGATGCAATTTTGTAGCTTACATGTTTGTTTGATCTTTTTCTTCTCTCTTTTTCTTCCCTGTATTGCAAGACTTTTTGATGTTTGATAAAATACTTGAAATGACTCCACATGGTAAACCTTTGTTTCTTGACCAGAAGGCGTAAATTTTGTGTTTTAGACAGAGCAATGCAAAGGAAATCTATGATTCCAGACTATGTTGTGAAAGGCTAGCCTAGCAAAATAAAATAAAATGCCCAAGGCGCACAATGTGAGTCATTATTACAGTTTTTTTTTGTTTTCTGCGAGCCTAGGTGAGGCGAGGTCACGGGCTTGGCGCCTCGCCTAGCACCTCACACAACATAGATTACAGAACTCATGCACCTGCAAATTAGCCAACTTCTGTAGAAATTTAGTAGCGCAACGCTGACTGTCAAAAACTTGAACTAGTAACATGAATTCATATCATCATTAACAAAAAATAACCATTAAATCGATTCTGTTGCCATTAATAATACTCGAAGCATACATATGTCTAAAATCAGTTGTACATTGTCTGTGCATGCAATTGTTACAATCTATTTCAGACTGAATGACATCGCAATGGCAGCTCAATGTCTTAACTACATAAGGAGACTCACCCAGCCATACCAAGCAGGTTACGCCACCATCATGCTCACAAGTGAAGCGCGCAGTTCAATATGTCAGGTCCCAAATGATGAGCGTATCATCAATGCCAGACGTTGCAACTAAACAAAACCTAGAAGCTGAAAGTCCAATGCAGTCAACCAAGCCAGTGTGAGAAACCAGAGAATTAATCACCTTCCCAGTTTCTATTTTCACAATGTACACAGAACCCCGTTATAGCATCAGGTGACCTTCTCGAAGTTTTAGAGCTCAATCATCCATAAAAATCCCTTTGTCATCTCCCATTCAGTTGCCACCTAGGTTTCATCTGTAGGGCTGCAAACTACACAGTACAATTCTCCAGTATGGTCCCAGTTGTCGGATATGTAGAATCGACAGGTACATGTTGGCCGGATTTAGGGAACCGACAGGTTTTTCTTTTTAAGAAGGAGTTTCTATATTTCTACTCCTCTTCTTCTTCTTCTTCTATAAAAAAGAAATCTTTTTCAGCTCTGACTCTGAGAATCAAACAAGAGATTTTGCAATTCCTCTGGGGTTTTTAAAACAACACAAAACCCCTCTCTCATCTTACGTTCTCTGATCAGCTCGGATCTCTGTAAGTGGTCTCAATTTTGTTAAGTTTTCAATTATGATTTTGATTTTTGCTGAATTTGATACTGGGTTTATTGTTGTTTAGAGCATTTGATTATTAATTCTCATCTAATACTAGAAACCCACATTAAGAAAAAACACAATTTCTCCTTCCAATTTAATTTTGATATCTGGGGCTTTGCTTTGATCTTCGATTTCTTAGGTTTTAAGGGTTTTCTGTGGACTGTAGTTGTTTCATTGTTTTATGTCCACCTCTTCTTTTTTGTACAATAAATTTATTCTTTTGAAAGAAAAACCTAATTGTGTGTCTGATTCTGTGCTTTTACAGGTACCCAAAACAAAATTCTGAAGACATTGTTAGGGTTTTCGTGTCATGGAGGATATTGATAATAGGTCAATTCGGATTTCTGAAGTACGACAATCATTGCTTAACGCACAAGAGCTTCTTGATACTCTCTTGCGTTTAGCACCAACTGGTCAGAATAGAAGTGTGTCGGAGAGAGCATCTCAATTGTTGGATGAGTTTGTTCGTGACATAGAAGGATTCCCTCGCTTGCAAGAACTTAATCAAGCTGTAGAAGCTTCATTGCAGGTATTGTATTGATCTCTTGCTGAAATGTTTCTCTCTTTTGTGTTCCGTTGATATGGATTTGGTATTGATGGAAGTAATTCCCTTCGTCTTTAACAGACTAGGAATTGGTTTGGTTTGAGTTTCTTATGTCTAAGTTGGTCTGAAAGTGCAGTGCAGGTTAAGCTAATTCAGTGGTGTAGGATAAGGAGCTTAATCTGCACTGCATTGTTGTCCTGTGTCAATATATTTGGAGGTTTCTTATGTAACCTCGTTATTTTGTCTGATGATATAGAGTCTCGGTTCTCGTCCTCTGAGAGTGCCACCAGCAAGTAAGGAAGTGGTCGCGAACCTTCCAACAATCATCGTGACAGAAGAAACGTTAATGAGGTGTGCAGAATGTGCTGTTTGCAGCGATAACTTGGTTATAAATGATAAGATGCAGGAATTGCCTTGCAAGCACTTGTTTCACCCTCTCTGTTTGACGCCATGGCTGGTAATTAGTCCCCTTTAATCACATTATGAACTTTACTTGATCCTCTTGTAAATTTTGAAGTTTTCAGTACTTTGGTGGTTTACCAGACTCTAAGATCTACTTTCGTGTAATGGCTACAGGACAAACATAACTCATGCCCGATTTGCAGACACGAACTTCCTACGGATAATGAAGCATATGAGAGCTGGAAAAAGAGTGAGAAAGAGGCTGAAAAAGCACGAAGGGATGCTGCAAATTCTGTATGTTGAGACTCAATTAACTTTAGATGATCTTTGTATAGAAGTTTACTGAATTTTTCGAAAGAAATTACAATAGATGTAGCAGAGCCAAGAATTGTGTTAGTATTGGAGTTTACTCTTATTTACATAAAATCTTAAGATTGCATAACTTATGAGCCTTTCCGAATTTAACTACATCTTTTTCTGTTCTCTTTGCACTGTGAACAAAATGATGCATCAAAAACCAACACCCTCTTAAATTTGAACTTCCGTTAAGCATCAAAATTTAGTTTATACAAAGATTTAGCAGAAAAAGCATAAGTTAACGCATTACATAAATAACCCATTAAAATCCCCTTAGCCGTACTATTTTTTACGACCGTCAGACATTGCAATCTCAGACTCCCTAACTAACAGCCTCCGTCCACATTTATAGCAAAATTGAAATGGACGCCTGTGAACAGAGCATTCCAAAAACGCAGAAGTTAGTTATCAGAACTAGAGAAGCTTTATTGTAGCATTACTCTGCAATAGTGATTGTTTCATACCTGCAGGTTATTTGTGGACAACCCTCTACCTTTTCAACGTAAAACCTGCAACTTGGACATCTTGTCCACTTTTGATCCTTAGCTAGGTTAATCAACAGCATTGCATCTTTCCCTCCTCTTTTTATCTCCTGAAAGTCATCACATGTCAAATCAGAATGCCATGGGACTTGACAGTGTGCACAGAACAGCCTATTGCAGTGAGGACACTCTGTCGACCTTACGATCACCCCATCATCATCGTTCACCAGCATCACTGAACAGTCCTTGAATGGGCAGTAAATTTTCTGCGAAGCAAGAACTGAAAACTCGCATAATGCATATTCCCAGCGATCTAACACCTGACCTGATATGATATCTCTGCATAAATGAGGTTCTAATGTCTCGTTGCAGGTGGAATCTGGGCATGTAATCATGCTGATGTTTTCTTGTATCTTAGCTGTGATGTGTTTGGTGATGCATACAGAACAATAAATGTGTGACCATTCGCTAGTACTGTGCCTTGTCTCACACCTTGCTTTAGATTCGATACAAATATCACAAAAGCTCATTCCAGAAGAACACTGATCATCATCACTACTGCTGCTGCCTTCTGCCATTACAGACCCTATAAGTATTTTCTTTAAGTTTTTTATTTCTTTTGGGTTATAACTTCTTTAAACTGAGACATCTTTATATACTGAAAAGACACAATGAGAACCAATCTGTTGAGTTGCTGGATAATGAAAGGTCATCTGTATAAGATTCATTGTATGCAATTTATATTTAATTGAATTCTTGGGAAGGAAAACTGGATTTAATTAAGAAACCTTTTCCCAATGCAGAGATCTAGGAAGAAAATGTTTAGAATTTATTTAAGGAGAAGAAAATGCTTAAATTCTGTCTACCTACTAGAATATTCATGACAAGGACTTTTACTTTTACTTTCACTCTCACAATGTATGAATCTCACTGACTTAATACAGCCAGACTAGAGTTACTAGACTATCTGACAGTGGAGAATGATGCTGATTGCCATCCATCATTCATTTGCATTGTTTGGTAGCAGAATTTGTCCTACATCTGCGAATCTTGTTGGAACAACCTTGGGTAGCAGTTTATGTTAATCCTGCAGGTTGGACTGCCATTGTTATTGTTGCTGCACCAATGACTATTTTGGCATGGAGTCGCACTTCGTTAACAAATACTGAATTTTACATTTGCTTGCTCTTATCGTTCTTATTGTAGGTCGTATCGTAATTTTTTTGGTATAGCAGTTAATCTACTGAATTTTCGAAACCTATTACAATAGCTGATAGGAGACCTAAAATACTAGTACAATCAGATATCTCTTAAAATGTAAATTTCAGGATAACATAAACAACTAATCTATTGACATAGTTCTCTTCAACAGCAGAGACACTAAAGCACTTATAGTCCAACCAATTTTGACATTTGGAATCTTAGACTCTCTTAACAGATAGCTTCATGAGTGTCACTCCAGTCGGCTCCACAGCCATAGCAAAATTATGATCTACACCTCCGAGCAAAATTAACATTAGCAAAGGAGTTAATTCATAGAAGTTAGAACTAGAAAACCCTTAATTAAGCAATAGTTGATCATCTTACGTACCTGCAAGTTATCGTCTTTTCCACGTATTATTTGCAACCTCCATCTTTTCTCCATTTATTCTTCTCAGCAAGTTGAATAAGTAGCAAGTATTCTTCATCCCCTGCGGCCTCCTCTATGCTGAATTTTTTCTGAAGGAAAAAGTGCAGATTCACGCAAGGCATTCTCCCAGCGATCTTACACCTGACCTGATATGATATCTCTGCGTAAACGGGTTCTAATGTCTCTTTCCAGCTGTAATCTAGGCATGTTATCAAGGTCATGTTCTCCAGTTAGTCTTATCAGCCAGTTGAATCAGAAGCATGCCTTCTTGCCCTCCTCCAGGATGAACTCTATCTGAAGAAAAAATTGACGATTTTTTTGTTGTTGTTGTTGTTGTTGTTGTTGAAGTTAAAGCACTTGCAGTGCTACAAGCTGTCGGCAACTGAGAGATCCAAAGACATAAAAGTGAAGAAAATGAGGGTCAAGACACCTCCCCTAAGAGCAAAAACTCTTTAACAAACACAACAGTAGAAAACTTCAACTCTTCAACTCTCTGTTTGATGCCGTGGCTGGTTATTCACGCAAAGAAGAGTAGAAGATTAGAAGATTCACGCAAGGCGCTCCCAACTATGTAAAACCCGACGTGATATGATATCACTGCAGAAATGGGTTCCAATTTCCAATGTCTCTCCGCAATTGAACTCTGGTATAACATCCGTGCAAATCTTGGAACCCTATTTATGCAAGGATACCATAACAAATCAGTTTCTCATCTGAAATCTTGGTGTAACTTCCATGCAAGTCTTGCAGACTGCCATTTCAAATTCTGCAAGTCTTCTCTATAAAGTTGTTTCTTTCTTTTGAAATCTTGGTGTAACTTCCATGCAAGTCTTGCAGACGGATGTATCCGTTGCGTATGTGCCAATTTTATACGCATTAATGCCTTGAAAATAAGGAT